>NC_057786.1:1732903-2032903 GCF_014825855.1 Bombus pyrosoma | reverse complement strand
TCCGTATATTTTCTTCGTTCTCGTTGGAGAAACGATTCTTTGTCAGACGATTATCCGACGAGAATTTAGGAAAAGGAGATTTTAGCGCCACTATCACGTGGTCGTTGTGGATTGCTTCTATTGTGTTTAGTTATGCGACTCGTTGAGATAATTGGAATCGCATTAACGAGGCTCGGCTGCCTGCTATAGAGTTTCGTAATTAACGGCGCAGGAAAATTGTGGCGATTAAATTATTTTCAAGTAGTACGGTCGGTGTAAAGCGCGGCGTACAATCGCCATCGTAATTGTCGCATGCATGGAATTCACTTTCGCACGGGAATTATGCAAATTCCGTATTTACGAGTGAGATACCTGAAGCATTGGTAAAATTTACTTTCTCAAAATTATATGCACCGGGGATCGTTCTTTTTACTCCTCTTGCTACGTTATCACTTTATTTTATAATATCCGGCCGCTATCAACGCATCAGCATATTAAACACGATAGCGTTTATTAATTGCCAAGATTTTATTAATCGTTTAATGCCGACTTTTAGAAGGCCGTTATGCTTTTCGACAAAATTTTGTAGTCTCCTTTTTTTATTCATCACCGTGTTCATTCATTCGAAACTCGTAATTACTCACACGCTATCCTTTCGAGCTGTCGTTCTTCCTCCAATTGGTCGAATCATTCGATGTGGGATCGCTTGAGGCCATTTCACGCGAAGGTTGAAACACAAATGAAGACGACGCCACGGCCCAACAACTTTTACTTAACAACAAAGACTGAAAACACGAACCACTCGTAAAGACAGAGAACAACTGGTGGCAGAAGTACGACAACTTTCTACATAAACGCAGTGTGAGAAACACACGTGAATTAAGCTCAGTTATGATGCTCGCGAGAAGAAAGTTGATTGAAACAACCAGGCTCGAGATAGGCCAGCCCACCATCACTCGTTTTAGCGTGTTGCAGCATTCGCAATGTACTGTGTTTGCCTGTCGACAAGGCCAAACATGGTTCCTTGTGGATACTGCAATACCAACAACGTCGAACGTCCGCTTTGCTATTGTAACAAATTCCAAGACTCAAGATGCAACTCGAAATACCCAACAACAAAAGATACCAAACAATACAAAATCGCTTCCAACTAACAAAACGCAACGCAAAAAGATCTTAAGTTTGCTAACACAGACCTTTTGCACCATTTGTAGAAGTATACAAAGCACGTGGCATATTTACCAGCCAACTAATAGCCGATTAATTATTTGCCAAATAGCAGCTGACTAAATAGCTGAGACGACTGTACCAACTAACCGTGCAAACACTATTTGATATTTACACATTGACGGAATCCGCGTAACTGTAGTCACTGATAGTCACTGTAGTTACTGATAGTCACTGTAGTCATTAATAGTCACTTATAGTCACTTATAGTCACTTATAGTCACTTATAGTCACCTATAGTCACTTATAGTCATTGATAGTCACTGATAGTCACTGATAGTCACTGATAGTCACATAGAAGGGGATGCAACGATAAGGAATAAATTAAAAAAGATAAAGAGAAGGAAAAAATTAGTCAAATAGAAGTAAGCTGTACTTCTATGGATTATTTGTGAATTTGTTAAATTATTCCATATCTTAGTCACTTTGATGGAAACATCGTGCAAACCAGATGCCCTCGTCTCGTTTGCTATAAATAAACATCGAGAGGACGTAACAGCGGAATCACGGGGATGTTCTCGAAGATATTACACGGCCGTTTACGACGCAAGGTTACGACGCAACCCTTGGCCCACGCAATATGCATAAACGTAAGAGACTTATGCAGACAGATGGAACAGATACGCGAACGTCAATTTGTTTTTTAGTGGATCGTAAAGATTTACGATTAAAATAATGCCGGCCAGATGGATACAGCGGCGCGTTCTCATATTTTCCCTCGTCGCTGTTTCCTGTGATTGTTATCAGTGGCTCGAACTCGTCCATTTGTCGACGAACGAAAAAAAGCGAGGAAAAAGTAAAAAAGCAAGCGAAGGATAGGTAAAACGAAAGGAAATTTAGGTGCGCGATTCCGTTCATTTCTCTTGGCAGACAAATTTATATTTTGCCGCTGTTGGACGAGCACGCTCGATCTTTATCGGCTTAATCAAATATTTAAAAGCGTTGTTCGCCTGGTCGTAACGGAAAAACAATGTTCTCCGCTCTTAACGAGCTGTGGCGGCGCGAAAGCATTTCGCTCGCTCGTTTGTCCCTATCATTGCAGCGTTTAAGAGAGTTGTACGATTTAATCGCGCGGAGTGGGCCGTACGAGGATTTATCGGCCAATATAGATCGTGTTCGTTGGAAATATTAGAAACACTAAGCACGCTTTTTTCTCTTAATCATTCAGTTGTTGTTTCAATCTTCAGTTTTAACGTTCAGCCATCGTTGAGATCGATGAGCCGCTCTACCTTTGCAGATCTCACTGACTGGTGTAAAAAAAGGAGGTTATTATAAAAAGTATTCAATTAGAAACTTATTTTACGATAATAGAAATTTCACATGGCGATATATTTGAAAAATATATGAAAAATACGATTTGTCATTAATCCTGGTCATATGGTTTTGTCACTAACGCGATCGGCATCGTGGGCCTTCCATTTCCTCAGCTGATTTCTTATCGTTTTGGCCTTGACAAACGTCTGGGAAGATTCTCAGCTACTTACTATAGTCGCTAATTTACTATGGAACTATACTTGGGCCAGAGGTTTGAACCTTTTCGCGAGGAAAATAAAAATTCAATAGAACATTAAACAAATATTAAAAATATTTAAAAATATTGTAGGTTTCCGCCCATGTGTACGTGGAACATTTCCTCTCATTTTTGCTTCTTCGGTTCACAATTTTCTCTCGAACAGTGCACTTGGTGTCTCTTCGTATCGCTGTACGTACCTCGTGATACTTCGTTCGTTACAAAACCCGCGCGATTTTCCCCCTTCGTTCGGTGCAACGGTATTTCCACGGAAAAATCAACGGATGGTCGGCGGTTTCGTAACATCAATCGAATCACCTTGTACAGCGCCAAGACTATATTTTTCAGGTCGCTTGGGAATCCCCGTTGCGGCATCTCTGTGTTTGCCCAACCAAAAAGCGGAGGTGGAGGAATAAAAAAAAGAAGGAAGTAACGAAACGACGGGAGAAAAATAGAGAGGAAAGGGGAATAAGATAAAAAAGAAAGAGGGAAAGCTGAAAAGCGTCCTTTGATTCGGGGTGCATCAACGTGGCCGACGAACCAACGCGAAAAGTATTTCTATCGTTCTTCCTAACCGGAGACTTTTTTCAGCGGGCTGCCACGTGTTTGCTGACGCCAAACGCGTGAACGAGAAGAAAAGAGAGAAACGGAGAGAAAAGCGGCGGTGGGAGGGAAAAGAAGGAAAGGGGAACGACGAAATAAAAAGTAACGAGGGGGCTCGGTAATCCGGGCGCGCTTCCATCGTTATCCTCGCGAGAGAACGCTGCGAGTTCTCGCATTAGCTCGGTGCATCGCGCGGTAATCGCTAGACGAGAAACGATCCGCGAGAGTATCTCTCTCTCTCTTTTCTTTTCTCCATTCGTGTGTTTTTCTCCTCTTTGAAACGAGGCACACAGCCACGAGGGCCCCGGCGTCGCTGAAAGTAAGAGCCGCCCTCTCGTAGAAACCACCCCAGGCCGAATGGCAAGGAAGGTAATCTGGGTTACACGGATTTGTTACGTAACACGCTGTAACACCGGGGCGACCGAGTTTCGTGCATAGCCACGAGAACGCCTCGTGAAAGCACTCTATTTCGGGAGAACGCCATGTAAAGTACTCGCCGCGTGGTTGAAAAGAATATCCACCGTTCGCTAATCATCCCCCGTTGCGACGTTATCTTTGCTGGATATAGTTGGCTCAATTGTAAATAATTTATTCTGCAGTTTGGTTCCTTCGATCTTGTTACGCGGACGAAGAGTTGACGGACGTCTGATAGACAGAATATCTTATGACGAAGGCAAAATGGCATAATATCTAGAAGATAATCGATAGTGGCTCGTAACATCGGTTATTGACATCGTTAAATATATGCCTATATACGTATGAGTATGTGGCTTTGTCACAGAAGTGGACTGGTGTTCGACAGACAGAATTTTTCTGATGGACAGTACTTAACTACGACGAAAGGAAAATGTGGTAATATTTAGAAGATGACGATAGTTATTTGTAATCTCGGTAATTATATTCTTCAAGACATAGCTATACACATAGCTATACATGTGTATGTGGATTTGTCGCAAAAGTGGGCTGATGTTCAACAGACAGAATTTTTCTGATGGACAGTACTTAACTATGACGAAAGGAAAACGTAGTAATATTTAGAAGATGACGATAGTTGTTTGTAACATAAATAATTATATTGTTGAAGGTCTATATATGTATGTGGATTTGTCACAAAAGTGGACTGATGTTCGACACACAGAATTTTTCTGATGGACAGTACTTAACTATGACGAAAGGAAAATGTGCTAATGTTTAGAAGATGACGATAGTTATTTGTAACATAAATAATTATATTGTTGAAGGTCTATATATGTATGGGCTTTGTCACAAAAGTGGGCTGATGTTCGACACACAGAATTTTTCTGATGGACAGTACTTAATTATGACGAAAGGAAAATGTGCTAATATTTAGAAGATGACGATAGTCATTTGTAACCTCGGTAATTATATTGTTCAAGACATATCTATACACAAAATGGATATGTGGATTTGTCGCAAAAGTGGGCTGATGTTCAACAGACAGAATTTTTCTGATGGACAGTACTTAACTATGACGAAAGGAAAACGTAGTAATATTTAGAAGATGACGATAGTTATTTGTAACATAAATAATTATATTGTTGAAGATCTATATATGTATAGGCTTTGTCACAAAAGTGGACTGATGTTCGACAGACAGAATTTTTCTGATGGACAGTACTTAACTATGACGAAAGGAAAACGTGGTAATATTTAGAAGATGACGACAGTTGTTTGTAACATAAATAATTATATTGTTGAAGGTCTATATATGTATGGGCTTTGTCACAAAAGTGGGCTGATGTTCGACAGACAGAATTTTTCTGATGGATAGTACTTAACTATGACGAAAGGAAAATGTTGTAATATTTAGAAGATGACGACAGTTATTTGTAACATCGATAATTATATTGTTCAAAACATATCTATACACAAAATGGGTATGTGGGTTTGTCTCAAATATGGACCGATGTTCTACAGATAAAGTATTTTGTGACGAACAGTTCTTAATCATGACGAAGATAATGATTGTAGCATGTAACGTTGACTATAATACTGTTAAATATATATCTATGATTATGTGAGTTATCGCAACAGATTCATCAAAATGGAATGCTCTGTTTTTTGTTTTGAGTCACGAATCGATACTACGAAAGCTGAAATTTTGTCATACGATAAGAAGTTCGTGAAGATTTCATCATCGAATTGTACAATATTTTTCCAATGGAACCATTTTCTACGTATTATTTCTTACATTATTGAACACATTCAACACGCCTCTCTATTTCACGCACACTTTATGCTTCTCGCTCTCGCTCGAACAGCGCGGAACAAACGACGATAGGATTTCGAGTATCACATTTCACGTTTTTGCCACGGAATTACTAACATAGTTACAACGATATTTCATACGATACACACACACACACAAACATATCATCTTCTACAAAGTCGTTAGACAAGTTAAATTCTAAAGAAGGAACCCCGGTAAATTCTTTTGTAAAAGATTCTACAGGAAAATAAGGTTTCTTCTGTAACCAGCGACAGTAGGAGTTTCCGTAATTTTCGAGGAACGAGTCTCTGAAGAAAGATGACTGCACTTTTAAAGCTGGCTTACTACCACTCGTTACGTTTTCAGGTCAGGCTCGGTGCCCTCATCGGGGGACCGCTAATTTGCATCTCATAAACACAGATTTTCAAACGCGCCCCTGACAAAGAGCGATTTAGTGCAGTTATGAATTTTCAACTTTATACCCGGTTCATTAATATTAATATCGCAGGATCATAGAAACAGCGATGCAGAAGTTTCGAAATTAATTAAATATGGCTTTATCGAACGTGAAATGGTCAGGTATGGGCATTTATTGCCCTCGCGTCAATCATCTATTCATTTATTTCTACGGGCATTATTATACCTTTCACGATAATTGCGTCGATAAATACGCACAAAGAACCTCTATATCGGCATTTTTATTATTCAAGAAGCTTGTTGCCTCTAACGGTCGTCTAATGAAATTTCGTGTTTTAACGTCAAAACGTTCCCCTGGAAATGCGATCTGTGTCGCTCGACGAACATATCAATTTTCTATTATTAAAAGAAAGAAGAAAAAGAAAAGAAGATAAAGAATGCGAATAATGTTGAAAGCAACACTAGCAATCAGAAACACGAATTGTTTTAAAACGCTCGCTAAAAACGCCAGAGTATCGCAGAGTAGTTTTCGAAAATATACTTCACAATTCAATATCCGTAGGATAAACTACACGCTGCAACGAAAATAAATCCCCTATCAAGTTTTTAAACGCTTTATCCGACGATTCGACCGAAGGCAAAATTGGCGCGCCGTGTATTACCGCAATGTTCCCAAACCGTGTTACGTTATTTCTCAAGTAGCGTCGTTAGTGGACCACGAATGTTCGCATTTATGGAAAATTTAAGGATTCAAAACTGCACACGCAACACGCGTAGAAAATATCCACGGTGTAACATTGTTCGTGACTGTTGTACGGACGTTCGTGAAAATCCAAGTTGATTCGGAAAATGAAAGCCGAAGAAAAATTTCCCTCGCCCGTTAAACATCGCAACGTGTGCTTTAATTCCTGCGTCTGATACATGTCCACGTGTATTCTGTAAATTCAGCTGGAAATTTCTCATAAATACATGAAACATTCGCATTTCAGTTGCGACATCTCGCTCGTTTAAACAGCGGCGCGTTTGCTTCAACACCTCACGACACGGTTTCTTACGACGAAATTTCAAATCTTTTCCCACATACAGCGCGAACAACGTAATCGCAGACGACGTATTTCTAGAAATAATTCGTTTGCAGCCGCGTGTCACCCACGTTAATCTGCGGAACGATCCGGCACGTTTCTTTAAAATTCACCTTTCCGCTCATATACGTTTTCTCGCTGGAAGCTCGTCTCTCTCTTGTCGCACTCATCGTCCTCCGCCCACGACGCAACAAATTTCTTGCAATTTATTCGTCCGCTTGCAGGCTGAATTGGCTGAAAAGCGGCGGGTAATAAAGTCGCCGAGAGAACGAGCCGGTTGGCTTTGGATCGGTCGAGCGAGTTCATTGAATTCCAAATGGAAAGTCGTATACGCGCGGAACATGAAAATGTAGCGAGCGCCAAGCCGAAATACTGTTTCGAGGGTTGTTAACTTGGTCTTATCTTATCGTGGTAAACAGAATCGTTAACGAAAGAGGCTACTCGTCGGAGAGCTTGTCCATTTAACCCATAAAAACACGGATCAGCGGGATAATTGGATCGATAAAATTTTCTACGAGCTGATGAAGTGCATGAGAGTGCAAGAGCAAAGAGAAAAGGGAGAGAGGGAGACTGAGAGATTGTTAATTGAAATGTTTGTATCCTTCAGTTTCCTCCGTTTTCTCCTCTTTCAACGTGACGTCTCATAAATACTGAGCTTTTCAATGGCTCGTACTTCTCAACTGCTGTGACTCTCGACTATCGGGTTGTCTTTCTTTCACAAACGTGTCTGGTACAACAACGCATCCCTGTGCAAACATGGGACCAAGTCTGTCAGATGTTGTGCTCTTTGGTGGAACAAACATAATTCGATAAGATAATATAAAATATGATTGTGGTAGTAATTAATTATAAGAAGCAAGGTCTTCCATGCATTTGCTATTGTTCAGTGAGGTTCGCACCGAGTGGAAAAGGTCAACGTATGGAACCAACGCGATGGAAATTGATTTTCACTCCGCATTTGTACGATGATAAATAAACAATGAACATAACAAACAGTAACATAAACAATAAGTGTTAATAGCAATTAGCCAGTTAGCTGTTGCAATCTGCTTGGAAAGCACGTACCTAAAACTCGTGGCAAGAAGCAAGCGATGACGAGTATACTCGTCGGATATCTGTGGCTGCAGAATTCAGGTATAAAACGACTGTTTTATTTTTCAATTATATTATTATATATAATTATATTATTTATATTTCAATTGTCAATTTTATTTTTCAAGTGTCGCCATTTCTTCATGACGAGTATACTCGTCGAGTATCTGTGGCTGCAGAATTCAGCTGTAAAACGACTGTTTTATTTTTCAATTTTACTAGCCAGACGGCTGGTCGTAACACAAAGTGTCGCCATTTCTTCGTGACGAGTATACTCGTCGAGTATCTGTGGCTGTAGAATTAACCTGCAACACGACTGTCTTATCTTTCAATTTTACTAGCCAGACGGCTGGTCCTAACACAAAGTGTCGCCATTTCTTCGTGACGAGTATACTCGTCGAGTATCTGTGGCTGTAGAATTAACCTGCAACACGACTGTTTTATTTTTCAATTTTACTAGCCAGACGGCTGGTCGTAACACAAAGTGTCGCCATTTCTTCGTGACGAGTATACTCGTCGAGTATCTGTGGCTGTAGAATTAACCTGCAACACGAATGTCTTATCTTTCAATTTTACTAGCCAGACGGCTGGTCGTAACACAAGGTGTCGCCATTTCTTCGTGACGAGTATACTCGTCGAAAACAGCTAACTGTTTAAGGATTAAAGTTACGTTTCTCTCAAGAATCCATCGTTCGTACGTCTGCTCGCTCGTGGATTTCTATTTGCTCTGTGGAAACAGGACGCCAGGGTAAAATTACGCGGAACACTATACGTCGGTACTCGCGTAATCAGAATAATAAGATAGCCTGTCTGATGCTCGTGCAGCTGAATAAACGTTGGCTCGTTCCCTCGACTTGACTGTGCTTTTCGCCAGAGATCAGGCGAATCAGCATTCGCCAAGTTGTTGTAAATCCTACGGGGAATCTGCTTGATCTCTCCGACGCGAGAAACGCGCACGAGGGATGAAGAAAAGCTGAAAGGGCCACGCGAGAAACAATACATCCAGCCACGTACACGACTCGTATCTCGCGCCACGCTTTCCATATACATAATATGCACATACATAGTGTGCTGTTCTGACTCGAGGCAAATAAATGCTTTCAGTCGAACAACGTTGCTTTTATCGTTCGCACTGTAATCACCAGCGATCCTACTACCACACCGAACTCTAGTACAAACTGAAACGCTCTCTGCGTGTCAATCTCGAAATCGTGCGTGTCATTGTTCACCGTGTACACACGGTGTAGCGTTAGGAGGGGGAAAAGTGGATGTTAATCATTTGTGAAAGCGTGAGAAGAAGAGAAAAGAATTGCTGAAACAGGGCTACACTTATTTTCTTTCTTATTATTTCCTTTCATTTCTTAAGTCATCCTTGTCCTTTATTTTTCTAATTTATTTATTTATTAGATCGTCGGAAATGTTTCTTTCGTTTCATAATAGACGAACAACAATTTCTGATGCAGATCCTCAGTAGAAAAATAGGCAGCACCTTTGTATATTTATAGCAAAAGGACATTAGCAGAAAGGTTAACCTTACAACTCTGAGGCAGCAAGGAGCATAAATAAAAATCTATTTATTGGGTTCTTTCAAAGCATAATTTATATTCAAGGACACAGCAATATGGACCTCTCGTTATTTAGAATATTTTTGTTTCACTAAATTCTACTTTCTATGTAATAGCAGTCTCAAGGTCACGGATATAGACAAACAAAAATGTAGAATTTTTCTTCAACTAATTACTTCGACAGGTCCCATCCAATTGAGTATAATTATGAGTCCAATTACGTATAATTTTGTGTGTTAGACTAGATTAGGTGGAAGTAGTAGTGTCGAAGTATGTGTGTGCACAGCGTCTCGAAAAACAGAAGAATGCAACTGCCCCGTCGGTAAGGAAGATGGCGAGACGAAAAGAGTGCTGAGACGCGTGCAAATGTGTATCGACGAAGATCCTGGGAATCGTTTATTAAATAAATGTAAAACTACTTTAACATGAATTCTAAATGTAACCTTAGCGTTCCTCTACTTTTATTTCGGCGATTAACATCGAATAAACGTTCATAACCGACCGATGACTTGCTGGAAACGATGGAGAGAACACGTGTAAAACGATGGTATCAGGTTGTCCGGAAAGTTTCTTTCGTTTCATAAGGCGATAATGGACGAACAACAATTTCTCTTTCATATTGTTTTATTGAATTAGTTATGATCCATTTTAATGGATAAGAACAACTTGTGCTACAAAAGGCTGGGTATTGTGAAGATCAAGCAGGAAACAAATTACAAAACTAAATGACGTAGAGCATAATGCAGCATGACATACATAAGCATGATAATATAAAAATATATTACACGTATAAACAAAACGATATAGACATATATGTATGCAATGACAGATATAACGTATGACAACATACACATACATACGTACATGATAAAATTACAATAAAAATGTAGATATAGTATATGACATATAACATGTAAAAATGTTGCCTTCTGGTTGATTTCATTCACCGCTGTTCTCATTTACATTATCACATTCAACAGTTACCTGTGGCAATCAAATTTCAGCCAGGTAATTTGAGATACAATAAAAATTCAATAAACCAACATAAAACTAAAAACATTGCGCGTCTATTATTTCCTTATAAAACGAAAGAAACTTTCCGGACAACCTAATAATCCGTCTTGTCACGTAAATCATTCACCAGCGACTATTAACGACCGTTCGATGGACTGTTCTTTCTTTTTATTTCATCTGGTATTTACATTCTTATCGTTGGTCATTGCTGTCCCTTAATTATTAACATTATCTGTGTATTTACGATCTACGAGTCTATGTTGAATTTAGGGGACATTTCAATTTCTCTAGCAATTTACTCCGATACGATAAAATTGTAGGAAGTTCGAATGATCGATGGCTGTCCAGCTGTGTTAACAAAAATAGCCAAAGGTTTTTTGTACAGCTACTGACGGCCGTGTTTAATGATTTAGGGCATCAAGTTTAACAAGGAACGCGGACGTCAACATTGAACGAGCAGCCGATTGAGATATAGCGCTTGAATAGTAATAAGATGACGTGATTTATCGCACACGTGAATTTTCCCACGTAAAAATCACATTCTCTCGTGTTAAACGTGCTTGAACGGAGAATAAACAGCGATATAAAAATTGAAGTCGAATAGCTGGCTGTTTCAAGAAGAAATCGCGATAATTTGTATTATCTGAAGATAATTCATTTCGTTATTCCTGTTTTTCTGTCTGCCAGGAAGATTTTTTAAGTTAATTTTCAGTTTAATTCTGGCAATAAGAAATTGATAAAACACAAGTTCGAATCACATTGGAATAAATAAAATGTAATATCGAAGAAATAATGTGACATAAAGATGATATGATACGAAGGAAAATAAGAAACGTTCGGTTAAAACAACAATTAGCATCTTTTGACGTTTGTTAAACAATAGATAACAGAAAGTTGATGAAACTCGTCTATACGACGCTACATTGCTAACAAGAATATCGGTACACGTGGTTGTTATACAAGGGAAATAATAAAACGATGCAGGTAACGAGGAAGGAAATAAAACACACGATTGTTTGTTATGAAACGAACCGCGGGGTCGGTATGAAAAATCTTTCTCGAAGGAAAAATCACGCCGAGGGAAATTGTATCGCTCGCGATGCAGCATGGAAATGGAAACGAAGAAATTGAACGAAAGAAACATTGTTTACGTAGAACGTAGCAACTTGCACGCATCGATGTTACAACCAACAAAGATCTTCGTATACGACAATGATTTATTCAAAATGCATCATAATGTATCGTTTCTTCGATGAAAATTAATAAAATTGCAGGAAGTAACAGATATAGGAGGAGGACGAAAGAGCTTTGAAATTTTCCAACTTCCTCGGTGTACTATCCAAGAGATACAATTTAAAATCTCATACATAAAAAATAGGCTAAACCCATAATTATTAAAAAGGAAAAAAAGGATCTATTAATTCTGCTGGAAGAAATTTGCCATGTCAAAATTCCAATAAAAAAGAAAAGATATTAATCAAATATATTCAGTGCAGAAACTCGTACCATTAAATAAGCTTTCTATTAAACAGTTAGCTGTTGTCTTTAAAAAGTGTGCAGCTAAAATGTGTCGCGATAAGTAAACGATGACGAGTAGTATATTCTTGAAACACAGGGTATATAACATAGAATTAAGTTGTAGCGAAACGACTGTATTACTTTTTAATTTCATTGCTGCAATCTACCGCAATTCAAACAGCAAATTACAGCTACATTTTACACACGACGAGTATACTCGTCGTAACAGAAACATCGCCAAAGCATCACGAGTATAGTCGTCGTAACAGAAACATCGCCGAAACATCACGAGTATACTCGTCGTAACAGAAACATCGCCGAAACATCACGAGTATACTCGTCGTAACAGAAACATCGCCGAAACATCACGAGTATACTCGTCGTAACAGAAACATCGCCAAAGCATCTCGAGTATACTCGTCGTAACAGAAACATCGCCAAAGCATCACGAGTATAGTCGTCGTAACAGAAACATCGCCAAAGCATCACGAGTATACTTGTCGTAACAGAAACATCGCCGAAACATCACGAGCCTACTCGTCGTAACAGAAACATTTCCAAAGCATCACAAGTATATTCCTCGTAACAGAAACATCGCCGAAACATCACGAGTATACTCGTCGTAACAGAAACATCGCCGAAACATCACGAGTATACTCGTCGTAACAGAAACATCGCCGAAACATCACGAGTATACTCGTCGTAACAGAAACATCGCCGAAACATTACGAGTATACTCGTCGTAACAGAAACATTGCCAAAGCATCACGAGTATACTCGTCGTAACAGAAACATCGCCAAGGCATCACGAGTATACTCGTCTTAACAGAAACATCGCTGAAACAGAAACATCGCCGAAACAGAAACATTGCCGAAACATCACGAGTATACTCGTCGTAACAGAAACATCACCAAAGCATCACGAGTATAGTCGTCGCAACAGAAACATCGCCGAGGCATCACGAGTATACTCGTCGTAACAGAAACATCGCCAAGGCATCACGAGTATACTCGTCGTAACAGGAACATCGCCAAGGCATCACGAGTATACTCGTCGTAACAGAAACCTCGCCAAGGCATCACGAGTATACTCGTCGAAAACAACTAACAGTTTAACTATTAATTATTGTCCAAATGTAAGATAATTTCTGTTCAAATCTATTAGAACCATCAAAAACTGGTTCAGATTTCTAAATGCCAACGAAGAACGTAGCTGCGCGTGTTTTCCATCCACGCAGCTGCAAAAATTGGGATTCGTCGCTAGGAATTTATACAGCGACAGCCAATTCGAAAGAAACGAAACCGCGGACCGGAGTTGATAGTATTCATACAGCGAATGCAGCGTTTTAAATTCTGTTGGAGCAAACATCGGAGGGAAGAGCGGCTGCATGGGCGAACAAACGGCCGCGATATTAGTCGGCCAGGCTCGTTCGTGTATTCAATTGGAGGCGTTATCGCGGCCCGCTCACGAGCAGTCGAAAACCATTCGCTTAAATTTTTGCCAGGGCCACTCGGTGCTTTCGATGCATCGCGGCCGTATTATGCGGTTGCACGGACCCAGCCATTCGATTTATCAGGTATCCGTGGCCCGATAACAAATGAAATATGCGAGTACGTCATCTTTACCAACGTAACGATGTTTAATCTGACCACCATGCCCCGACCTACATTCCCCGTAGACGTTTAAGCGATTCCATCGACCGTATTGTAGCGGCACTCGACAGCAAACTTCCCAACGGGTTCTGTCCAGTGACTTGCTACACAAACACCCTATCCTCAGCCGGACGACAGCAGTGCCACGTAAACTCGAGATTTAGATTATAAAAAAAAAGATAGCTCAGCCGTAACCTAACTCTGAACTTCCTTTTATCAAACTTTATTACAAATACAATTTTTGGTGCAAATACGGTTTTACAGAGGTAGAATAATAAACTGAATGAGAGAAAGGCTGAACAAGAATTGAATTCCCAGTTGACGAAGAACAGGTAATCAACAGTAGGTTATTTTGCGTGTGAAAATAAATGGTAAACGTAGAAGAAAACCTTCTGCTTTTTGGGAAGATCAAGTCTGCAAGTTTGTTCAATTGGCCGACCAACGCAGCAGGCTAATTCCTCGGCAAAGCGTTCAATTTCTACTGTTTTTGAAACGGAACCTAAAACGACAGAATTTTATTCTACAATTCCGACTTATTTTCTCAGCACGTAGAACGACTTTCTTCATCCATTTGCCTCCAGTTGGAATTGCACGAGGCAAACAAATGTATCGTACTCGACGTGTTTTCGAACTCGATCCTCTCGCTGGTGAAGATCGCAGCGGAGTTTTGTTGCTCGTTGCTTTCGTTTCACTTCCAGCCATAGAATTCACCTGATTTCGGACCACGGTGTATTTTAAAAGCAGATGCCGACTTTATCCTTCATCCGCGTCCTGTATTCGGTTTACCTGTTATCTACGAAGATTGGCTACACACCTGTTGCAATCGAAGCTTTCGTAATGATCGTTCTGGTTGCCACTCGGTTTCTCTTGTTTCGCGATTTGCTCGTCTTTTTTTTTTTTTTTTTTTTTGTTGAGGTTGATCCGGTTTCCGAGTGTTTTTTCAACATGCTGCGAAGTTGTAGCAAATCGTATAAAATGGATCGAGTGAGCCTGTGGATGGACAGTTCGCATGTTCTGGCTGTTTTATTTATGCACTTGCTGTTAGTACATAATACAGGCTGTTGTAGATACGTAGAAATAGAAGATACAGTATGTATTTTAAATAGAAATGAAGCAGCCCATGCAACATTACTCGGCGTTTTAAATTCTGAACGATAAATCGGAACGTGGAACTGTTTTGTTAACGTGGAGATTACATTGGGTTGGCAACTAAGTGGTTGCGGATTTTGTCAATGCTATCTAATGATAAACGCCGCAATCACTTAGTTGCCAACGCAATATTTCGGACACAGTATTTTTGGAATTAATTTTATGTGTAAAGAAAATATTTGGGATTAAATGAACGTATTTGGAGAAATAATTAATCGATTGAATAAATTAAGAGGAAGCTCAATTACGACGCTGCTTCAAACGGGCAGCGTCGCTCTGAAATGTATGATTTTTTGAAATATAACAAAATACTTTGGACTTTGCAATTTGGAAACGTGCATTCTGTGTCACAAGGATATCGGAAAGTAATTAAAAAGTAAGTAACCTAATTACGATTCGCTTTAATATCTTTTACACAACATTGTTGTTTCATTATCTTTTTATGCAATATTTTGTTTCATACATTTTACCATGATGTGTTTCAATATTTCATGCTACTCCTTCTTGGTTGTTTCATCAATGTTTATTAAGAGCAATTTCAAACAATTAAAATTGAAACGATGTATATATAAATTAAGAGCAACAATAAAATAATGAAAATTAAAAGCAATTAAAATTAATTAGAATTAAAAGCAATTAAAGCTAATTAAAAATACATGTCATGCATACATTTACATCGAACCATTGCACAGACTGTCAAATTCACTGGTTTTACAATTTTGTTTTAAAATTCTTACTTCGTGTTATATTTTTTTCCGCAATGATGTAATGACTTTCGCAACGATGACTAAAAGAATAATATAACGAATTTTATTTTGTTTTTCATGTATTCAAACTGAAAATAACTTTGTATCGAGGCTACTTATACCAATAGCAGTGAAAATGGCTGGTACTTGTCAGAGTGTACAGGAGTCCTGTAATCTGTCTATCGAACCCCAATTACCCAGGTTCCTCGTTTTCTACAATTTGCCACACGTTTTTCAAATTTTTACCGCGTATCACTCTGTATGACGATATCAGTTACCAGGAAAATTCTGGATTAATCGCTAGATCGCTAGATGCTGACGCTAGAAACACCACAGCAGTCAGAACGACTGGTTCTACAATTTTGTTTTAAAATTCCGCAATGATGTAACGTCTTTTGCAACGCTGACTAAAAGAATAATACAATGAATTTTATTTTGTTTTTGATGTATTCAAACTAAAAATAACTTTGTATCAGGCTACTTATAACAATAGCAGTGAAAATGACTGGTACTCGTCAGAGTGTACAGGAGTCCTGTAATCTGTCTATCGAACCCCAATTACCCAGGTTCCTCGTTTTCTACAACTTGCCACGCGTTTTTCAAATTTTTACCGCGTATCATTCCACATGATGACATCTGTTACCAGGAAAATTCTGGATCAATCGCTAGATGCTAACGCTAGAAATACCACTTCACTCAGAACGACTGGTTCTACAATTTTATAAATGTGACAACCCTCGTTTAGGTTGATCATGGACCCAGATGAATTAATAATAGCAAAAATGTACTACGTAACATGGGATTGCTTCTGTAAGAAAGTAATAAATCAATAAACATAAAGATACTCTATTATTAGGTACGTTTTCAAGACCAGTGATTTTGACTAATTTTGGTAGAGATAGCTTCGTGTTAACTATCGGTAGTTGTAGTGATAACGACGAGTCAACGCGATGATTGGAACGAACGAAAGATGCGTTCGTGGGGAGAAAATTCTCGCGCGGTGAACGTTGAAGAAACAAGCGAGAAAGGCTGGAAATCCGCATACCAAGGATTCCAGCGTTTTACGGTTGCCAAGTGACAACTGTTTGAAATCTGCTTTACTAGTTCTCAGATCGTGTAAATGGAAGCGTAAATTCTCGGTGTGCGAGTGTGCGACTATCGAGGCCGGGAAATGGGCACATCTTCTTCGGCTCTTCATTTTATAGTTTCCAATCTTCAGGGCTGTGCAAACGCGGCAAAGCTGTTCACCGAGTCCGGCGAAAGTGTCGTAGAAATCATGGTGACTCGAAGCGGTATTTCTTCTGATGATCATCTGACGATCATTGCGAAATCCGTAAAGTGCATTATTCGTATTTGAAGAGTAAGAAGTTTGCCTGTAGCGTAGTCTATGTCTCGCGTAGTTCATGTTCGAACGACGCAACTCTTGTTATGTCGCTCGGTACAATAAAATGAAGAATAGTCATGGAATTAATGTTAATGTGCTATATGCTGTACAATAAAAATTTTTATAGTACACTGTAGATAGTAACAACGCGCGATATTTTTGCAGTTTGGAAACGTCAGTATTTTTTTTTTTACAAAAAATAGATCGCAGTATCTGCTCGAGACGAACTAATACACAGGGTGGTTTAGAAATCAGTGGGCACGATTTTTCAGACACTTTGGATAATCGGACAACGAGAGGTTCTGACCAAAAGTTAATTAAAATAAAAGTTGATTAGATAAACTTTCAATCGACTGCAGCCACGTTCTTAATCCAAGCTGGCGAATTTTCTATTTTCTACGTTACAAACTTCTCATGAACTTTCTACATTTTTCCGGGAAGACCGAACGATTTGATGAAACCCAGGATGACTGAGAATCTTCGTTACTTTCGACAACGAATAGTCGACATTATACGCAAAATTCAAGGTCGCCTGCACGCTGGACGAATTAATCGAAGATCATTTTGAGAGCAAAATCGAACCTATCAATACAGTTTACGATATAATCTACGAATCAAGACGAATAACAGGCAAGTTGTTCTCAGATTCTCAGCTTGAAAAGAATTTCTCAGGCCTCGCTTCTTACGTCTAAGAGCGCAAAATCTAGCGGCGTGCGCTGTTGCGACGATAAATAAAAGAAACCAACCCTTAAACAACTAATCCGAGACGCCTTTAACTAACCAAGTTTGGTGGAAAGTGTCGCGAAGCTTTTAACACGATGCTTTTAAAATCGCGGAACACGTGGCGGAAGCAAACCGCACTGACAACAAAGATAACGATATGCAAAGCTGCCGGTGTGAAACTAGACCACGATCCTGAAAGCGTTACTCTGGCGTGTAATAATTTCCTCAAGGGTTTCTCGGTTAGATGTAACTCCGGGGATTGCGAAATCTACCGACGAGTTTCCGTTGTGGTAATCCGTGCTGGCTGACGATATAGCCAGGAAGATGGTGAGACAAACACGATGGAAACTGGCGTGTGAGGCGAAGGACAGTCTGGCCAACTGCCCCTTAGCCTTCATCTAAGTTACACCTCAAGTTTCGCTTTTATCACGCGCCGCTACTTCGCTACACAGATACGGCTATCCGCTAATCTGTCTGATCATTGCGATGAAGCTTATTCCTGTTGAGATACGTGAGGTGGTATGTACCAACATACCTGATGAAGGTGCCCACAAGAGATACTCTTGATGTTCAGCAAAGAAGTTTATTAAACTATTAACAATCAACAGTCAACAATTTACGGCCAGCAATTAACTATCAAGTGTCAGTAATCACGCATCTCTCATTGTGTTTGCGAACGGATTCTTTTCCTTGTTGCCCCTCGATATCCCTACTACGCACGTGTAACATCAATCACATCTCAACCTACGTCAGAGATCGACATCGACCACCGAGCTTCCGACTCCCTTGGACACATCACCACCACCCTATCATCATAACCTACACAGGAGCTATGACACGTCTTAGTCTACATCATAGATAAGACATCGACCCCCGACCCTCGGACACTTCTCCACATCACAACCTACACCGAGCCCCTCAACATCCTCAAACCGAGATGTGCATAAGCCGAGACGTCAGACAGCTCGGGCAGTTCTTGCGCGGCCCTTTGCTCCGGTTCAGTGTCAGTCTATTGGTTGTAAGTGGTGAATTTATAATAAAGAAGATCAATAGTTGGGTTACGACTCGGTGTTCTTTTCTTTTATCATCCAACCCTGAATTCTACGTTTATTAGATGTCCGCGACGGTTGCCGCGTTTGCAATCTTCCAAATATTTGGTGAAAGGACCGATGGTACATTAGGCATGTTGGCCTTACGCTTTGAAGGTATAGCGCTTTGTGTGGCGAAGCCGTTGGAAAGTTGCGTGGTCGAGTGCCGCCACAAATCTTCCGGTTAGAAAAGATTTTTACGATCAGCGGCGATTGGACCGGGGATTTTTCTGCACTCGTGGTAATTTCTATAGTAGAACAACTTTGCACCGAGATCCTACGTTTTTTCGCATAATTTGCATAATAATCCGCAGCCTAGCGACGATGGTTCGTCGATGGTTCGATGGATGTGAATATCAGTGTGTGGAAGTATGTGTGTGTCTCGGAAACAAATGAATGTAAACTGTCCGGTTAACAGCTGGTACGGAAGAAAGTGGTGAGACGCGTGCAAATGTGTATCCATGAATATCTTTGAAATCGTTTATCAAGTAGATATATAACTATTCTAATATAAATTCTCAGTGCAAATTTAGTGTTCCTATACCATTATTTCGGTTATTAAGATGCAAAATTCTCAACAATTTTATTGCCGGGATAGTAGATTTCTCACGTATCCTACAAATACATTATCAACCATATATATGTCGGAGATGCAGAGACATGGAGCATTTCTTTTGGAATACTTGGGCTCGAGGTGACGCAACTGGTCGCTGAACGTAGCCACGGTCACGGGATGAACGTTTAACCTGACAGAAGAAGTTCCCATATTGAGGGACACGCTGTATTAACGGACAAGCCCCGGCCAGGAGCAATGTCGGCTCTATGCAGCACTGCCTAGCAACGGCGCCTGGAATTTTGTTCATATTTCTAATCAATATGTAATTGACAAATGAGATCCAGGCAGTCTTTTATTGTGATCTCCTTGGAGAGTTTACGGATATCGGGAAGTCAGTCTAGAAGATACCAAGCGATACAGCTAACGTAATTTGCGATACAGAGAAAATACAAACTATTGTACAAAGAGTTTCCCGTTGACCGTGGATTCGTTTGAACCCAAGAGTATTGTTAAAAGCGTTCGTTAAACTAATTTGTTGTTAAACCCTGTAAAAGTTATATCTGTTCGTGTTAAACAATTTAAGTGTAATATAATGTAGTTAAGTCAAACAATGGTAAACCCAAATGAAGAATTAATACGCGCCCACAACTCAAAAGATGATTCAACACAAAACTCTGATAATAATTCGACATATATATATATATATATATGTGTGTGTATTATTAAACTACGTATGTATTGTAGTTTCAATGAATCTCAATCGTGTCGACGAGATTCTGGTGTTCGTCAGTGGAAATGACACTTGTGGGAAATTTAAGATTCCAAGAATCCACGGAGTACGTGTAACAGGGAACAACATGCAGCATGTTTAACCAGAATGTTTTAGACGAGTATGGTCGTGGCGCGACCATAAAATAAAATAAAAGGTAAAGTAAAATTGTTTCGAAAAATAGGTTACAATTTGCAGTTTAAATTGGAATTTTAGTGAGAGGTAAGATATATTGGTAAATTTTAAGATGTTGAGAATATTTGCATATTAGAAACGATGAATTTAACGATGAAGGCTATGGATAGAATTATTCTTAATGAATTTCCAATGGAAAAATTACCTGGCAATTTTCCTGCTGTAACAGCACACGTTATATACAGGGTGGCGTAAAAGACAGTCCGCACGATTCTTCAGACACTTCCTATACTTCTGAACGAAGAAACGCTTATCAACTTTCGATCGAGTGTTTTCGAACACAAATTGCGATATTAGGAATTTCGAAAAACACCTTCTTATCAAGTCCCAGCAAGAGAAGCTGTTAAGCTATTTGAGTCGACAAATGCGAAATTAAATTAAAAGATGCTTTTGGCTTGTTGTTGTGAAACCTGTCGTAAGGTAAAAGGAAGACCACGTTATCCTTCTTCGTCTTTCGTACGTTAAGTTTCACATCATCGAAGCTCAAGTGTCTTTTGATATAGTCATTTTCCGACCCAAGTACTTCGAGTAGTTTTCTACGGAAAATTGAAAAGTGCATCACGTTCTCAACACTGTAGTTGTTTCATTAGGATGTTACGAATTTTATAATACTAACTGCTCATGCTGAGACTATTACTCCGCTCGTTTCGTATAATTCGCGCGGTCGACAAATTTTATTTCTAGTTTTATCAAGTCTGAAATAAACGTGCAAGACGAGCGTGTTAAAATTTCCTAATTATCGGAGAAAATGATTTTCCACAATTTTGTTTCTCGAGACGTATATTCCCCGTGTTGTATCCTTCGTGTCTTGTAGATAAGTTTTATAGGCGGCAACTTTGTAGAAGGGAAAAAGGAGGAAAAAAGCGCGTATTTTCGTAACTCGCAGAGTTAACGTGTTTACCGAAACGACATTATACACTTGTTGACTTCAGAGCCAGCAACTTTAGCTTCGAGAGAAGCTGACTTCGTTACGATTAACTGTTAATGGACTTTTCTTAACGGCGTATACTAAATATTATCTTCTAACGAGCAACAAGTGTTCGGTTATTAATCAACAAATTACCAGACTTTTAACTTTCTACTTTTGCAAATTACAGAAACGGAAAAGACAAAACAATGAAATCGCGAAAGCCATGCAATTACGAAGAACAGTTAGTTATCTCTGCAGTGGAAATTAATCAAATCCAACTGTACGCAATTACAATGATTCGTATAAACAATTAAAATAACGCACAGGAAATCTTAAATAAATACTTCTACTTCGTGTTATTAGTTAAAAGTAGCAAAAGACTGAAAGAGACTAGCTGCATCCAGTTAATGAAATTTCAACAGATTTTATATAACGCGTCTCATACGTAAAATTTCATTTTCTTTTGCAACATTGCAAACAATGCTCCTAACAATAATCGTTCTAATTACAACCAGACATTGTCGTAATTAGACATTGTTGTCACTGCTCGCGCGTGTGACGTGGAAATGCCAACTTTTTGACCGCCTGGCCAGCTTCAAAACATTTTTACAGCGAGCAGATTGCACGCTTCGGCTTGCGTGACACGCCGCTTTCGTTAATTCGGCACAAATTGACCTGTCTTTTCCGCTACGTACGTTTAAATTGGAAAGCAATGGCCGGTCAACGATGGTTAAAGCTCCTCATCCAGTTTTCATTTAACTCTTACGAGCGTCCTGGCAGGCTGGTTTAAACTACGCGACAGTTATCCACCGACTTCGCATTATTTTCATTGTTCTAAATTCAAATTTGCAGCCTTTAGAACGTTCCACTGATAAGGTTTTAATTGGTTCCGACGGTCGCGATGATAACGAGCACGCGCAATCGAGTTGAAAATTGTCTGGAAAAAGACTACGAACGGCCAACCAAAGCTTACGCTTTTAGAGGCAGAGTCGTTCTCTGCTTTCATCAAGTTCGACCAACTTCTTCGTTGCATCGCGATTCCGTCACTGTCTTATGGCGAAGATCTTTATTATTGTTATTATTAATTGATCATGTTGCTTGATACGCTCGTTCGTCTGCTCCTGATCGTCAGAGAATTTGGATAGGAAGCTTAGGATTTCGATCGTCAGGAAAGTTTTCAAGCCCAGTGGATACGTCGGTGTAAATTTGCAGGCCGATACGAACTGGGTTGTAAGTAGCGCTTGGGGTTTACAAAGGCGGAAATGAAATCGGAAAACGAGCTGGTAACGATTCCGGCGTGGCGTAGCCTGGACTCGGTTCAGGCGACGTGAACGTCGACGTCGAGGCTGCTTATTAAATAGCGTGGCTATAAATTGCCGAGCAATTCGCTCCGCCAGCTATCGCCGCGCCCCTCCATCCGCGAAACTTAGTCAATTTCCAGCAGCGTAAACGTTTACACGCGCCGCCGACAGGTATTTACGCGCGAACGTGCGAATTCCGTGAATACCTTGAGCCGAGCTTTAATTCTCCGACTGCAGATGCGTCCACGTTGTTCCCGTCCATTTCCCGCTCCTTTCTTACGCCGATCGATGGTTTAGTGCCGCGCGGCACGCGAACACGCCCCGCTACATGCTTCCGTGCCTCTCTCGTCGTTTCCAACGTCTTTCTTTTATTTCCCGTCGTTTTTCTTCATTCCTTTCCTTGCTCTTCGCTTTCTTTTCCTCTTCTCTATATTTTTTCGTGTTTTTTTTTTTTTGTTTTCGATCGATAAATCATGGTGGAATGCGGAGGTTCAATCAGTTTCGAATTAGGAGAGATGATCGAGCACGTGTCTCTCTTAATCCACGAACAATACGTACTGGGAGTAATTAGAGAGTTAGTTTGGTATTTTGCTTCGAGCAGATTAATTTATGTTGTTTTTTAATCCTCTTGCGATCGATATTTTAACAGTTTGTTGATAAATATATATTTGTGTTCGTGAAATTCATCTTTCGTTTATCAATTTCTGACGCATTGAGTATTCTTTATAGGAAGAGGAGAAAATGATTCTATCGTTGACGATTGGTGAAGGGAAATGTTTGAGTATAATTGAAAAATAATTCTTGAAAGAGTTGAATATTATTCTTTTGCGAAATGCTTTGCAGATTTATCGGTAAGAACGCGATTTTAATACGATGGATTATTGTCAAAACTATTGTCAGATTCTTTTACGTGTTAGGAAACAACGTATTGGTTTAAACAGTTTCGTATGTGAAATAGTTTTATGTGAATAAACGCAAAATTGAACGGAACGAAAGCGAATAAACGTTGCAATAAAAATAAATATTGATTTTCATAGTGGAATTCTACCTGTCGTTTATTTTTCTTAATCGTCTCATGCACAGTGCTTTTAGATAACGTCGACTTGCAATCCTACGATCCTTTTGTTACCAGTTAGCTGTTGCGGTCTCTTTGAAAAGAGTACCTAAAACGTAAGCGATGACGAGTATACTCGTCAGACACAGAATGGCGGAATTGTAATATAGAATGAAGTTGCAACGAAACGAACGTTTCATCTTCTAATTTTATTACCGAGAAAGCTGGTCGTATCACAAAATATTGTCATTCCTTCGCGACGAGTATACTCGTCAGACACAGAATGGCAGAATTGTAATATAGAATGAAGTTGCAACGAAACGAACGTTTCATCTTCTAATTTTATTACCGAGAAAACTGGTCGTATCACAAAATATTGCCATTCCTTCGCGACGAGTATACTCGTCAGACATAGAATGGCGGAATTGTAATATAGAATGTAGATGCAACGAAACGAGCGTTTTATCTTCTAATTTTATTACGAAGAAAGCTGGTCGTATCACAAAATATTGCCATTCCTTCGCGACGAGTATACTCGTCAGACATAGAATGGCGGAATTGTAATATAGAATGAAGTTGCAACGAAACGAGCGTTTTATCTTCTAATTTTATTACCAAGAAAACTGGTCGTATCACAAAATATTGCCATTCCGTCGCGACGAGTATACTCGTCAGACATAGAAGGGCTGTTGTAATATGGAATTAAATTGCAACGAAACGAGAGTTTTATTTTCTAATTTTATTGCCGACAGAGCTGGTCGTATCACAAAATATTGCCATTCCGTCGCGACGAGTATACTCGTCAGACACCGAATGGCGGAATTGTAATATAGAATTAAATTGCAACGAAACGAGCGTTTTATTTTCTAATTTTATTACCGAGAAAGCTGGTCGTATCACAAAATATTGCCATTCCTTCGCGACGAGTATACTCGTCAGACATAGAAGGGCTGTTGTAATATGGAATTAAATTGCAACGAAACGAGAGTTTTATTTTCTAATTTTATTACCGAGAAAGCTGGTCGTATCACAAAATATTGCCATTCCGTCGCGACGAGTATACTCGTCAGACACCGAATGACGGAATTGTAATATAGAATTAAATTGCAACGAAATGAGCGTTTTATTTTCTAATTTTATTACCGAGAAAGCTGGTCGTATCACAAAATATTGCCATTCCTTCGCGACGAGTATACTCGTCAATAGCAGCTAACTCGTTAAAGAACAGTTAATCGACAATCTTAAAACGCACTCGCTCATGAAAGTTTAACAATAAGACCGCGATAACTACTTTCATTACAAACGCAATTTCTCTTTCTTACGTTCTAAAACATAATCCAACATCGTAAGCCGATATCGTAAGGAAAGAAATATTTCGCTTGAAAATCATTCGTATTCTCAACTTCGTCGAGCCAACCGCTGTTCATCTTCTCTAACACCGATCGTAACAAATCCTCTTCGTTCTTATCTCTGCAAACTTTCTCCTCGGGAGAGCACGTAAGGTGCAAGGTAAACGTCATAGCTGAACTCGACTCGCCAATGCGAAAGAAGGCAAACTTTGCACGGCTGTCACAGGCCAACATAGTTGGGGCCAGAGAAAAATAGGAACACGCGTTGGTGAACTTACTGCCTCTGTCTGATGATCATAGTCGTACGTTGTCTCGGCAATATCGCGTCTGTCGTCAACGAAACAACGTCGTCGAATTCCGTTTCACTCCGGCTTTCCTGCGCCTCTTTGTGAAAATCACTCTTGCAATCTCGCCGCGCGCCAGTTTAAGAAAGTTTCGGTCATGCCCCCGGGCGGACACCTCGCGCGATTACCCCTTTGAGGCAACTTGCGTCCAGGCACAACGTTTAATCAACTTGACAACTTTCGTAATCACGCTCGTAATACGGTCGCGTTAGTCGCGTGTAGGCCGAAGTTGAACGAGCCGGCCCCGGCACCGAGTCGTTGAATAACGATGCGACGATTTCCGGAAAAAGCGTGTATAATTAGAAATTTAACCGTGAGAGAGAGAAAGAGAGAGAGAGAGAGGAGAGGGGAAGAGGCAGATTCAACCGGACGATGGATTTCCTTCTCGCGAAAGGGGACGAACCTGTACAGCGCCAACTAATTGAAATGTTAATTCGAAGCTGTGCTTGCTGAACGTTAGGCTCACGATTAGACGTTATCTGGCTGTATAATGAGATGGAAATGTAGTGCAGCGAATGATGGTGAAGTTGGGCAGTTGGTAATTTTGGAAACGCTATTCCTCTCGTTTCTTTCAGTCGGAAATGGAATCGTCGTTGGGTGGCGGACGAAGCTGGCTAAGTTTTTCCTACACTGTGCAAAAGGCACGAAGAGGGAAATTTGTTAAATATTTTCTTTTTTATTATTTAATTTGTATTTTACAATTTGTCCAGCTGGACATCTGGTAAATTTTCCTAACTTAATTGCTAAATAACTGATGGATGGCTACCCCCACCGGGATACCATCTTCGAGTTTGTCTATTTTAAACAGTCAAAGTTTTTTCTTTTTTTTTATTATTATTTAATTTGTATTTTACAATTTGTCCAGCTGGACATTTGGTAAATTTTCCTAACTTGATTGCTAAATAACATGTGGATGGCTACCCCCACCGGGATACCATCTTCGAGTTTGTCTATTTTAAGCAGTCAAAGTTTTCTCTTTTTTTATTATTATTATTTAATTTGTATTTTACAATTTGTCCAGCTGGAAATTTGGTAAATTTTTCTAACTTAATTGCTAAATAACATGTGGGTGGCTACCCCCACTGGGATGCCATCTTCTAGTTTGTCTATTTTAAGCAGTCAAAGTTTTCTTTTTTTATTATTATTATTATTTAATTTGTATTTTACAATTTGTCCAGCTGGAAATTTGGTAAATTTTTCTAACTTAATTGCTAAATAACATGTGGGTGGCTACCCCCACTGGGATGCCATCTTCTAGTTTGTCTATTTTAAGCAGTCAAAGTTTTCTTTTTTTATTATTATTATTTAATTTGTATTTTACAGTTTGTCCAGCTGGACATCTGGTAAATTTTCCTAACTTAATTGCTAAATAACTGATGGATGGCTACCCCCACCGGGATACCATCTTCGAGTTTGTCTATTTTAAACAGTCAAAGTTTTTTCTTTTTTTTTATTATTATTTAATTTGTATTTTACAATTTGTCCAGCTGGACATTTGGTAAATTTTCCTAACTTAATTGCCAAATAACATGTGGGTGGCTACCCCCATTGGGATGCCATCTTCTAGTTTGTCTATTTTAAGCAGTCAAAGTTTTCTTTTTTTTTTATTATTATTATTTAATTTGTATTTTGCAATTTGTCCAGCTGGACATTTGGTAAATTTTTCTAACATAATTGCTAGATAACATGTGGATGGCTACCCCCACCGGGATACCATCTTCGAGTTTGACTATTTTATTTCTTTACTGAGGTCAATGGGGTGTTTTCCTTTTAGTCTTCTTTCTATGAGAGTTTTGCTCACTTCGGCAGCCAGCTGATTTGCATGTATTGCCGTTCTTTTTTTCTATTTTTCTTCTTTTGTTTCAAATATGGTCAACGTTTCCCCTCACTTCAGATTTTTATAATTCGTAAATATATGACGTTACAACGCTATCATCCACATAGTAAGCTGATACTAACGACATTTTGAATGTAAGTTGGAAATTAGAATTCGCAATTGAGTTGGGAACTGGTGAAATGAATTTTTTGATTCAACTGATTGTAATGTTAATTATCAAAAGTTGTAATTACGTATCACGTAAAATGGAGTAATAAATTAATAAATCCGTGGTAGTAACGTGAAATGAAATGTGATTTCGACAGACCCAAGTGGGAAAAAATGGAGCCAAGTCGTTCGATGGATTCTGTTCGTTTCGATTACGTTCGTTCGTGCAGTTGTACCAGCGATTCGATCGAGAACTGTAATGAGGCTGCACTTAATTAGTTGGAGCTGAAGAAGCAATTATAGCGGACTACATTCGCCATGCCATTACGGACGCCGTTGATAAATGAATGAAATAGTTTTGAAGCACTTGATTGTTGGATGACATTTCTATTAACAACGGCGTAACTAATTATTAGCCTCAACTCGAAACACCAAAGTGCCAACTAATTAAATGAACGTGTGGTTGACATTTAAAAATATTTTACCTTTTTTTTTTTCTTTGACAATCTAATTTTCCTTTGCCACGGAAAATCTAATTCACATTGTGTTTAATAATTCCAACTTTGGAGCTCATTGTTCCAAATTAAATGACTGATGAACACACGTTAAACTGGGTTACTGAAAACGCTAAATTAATAGTGTACGTTCGAAAGAAATATCTCATCGATCACGATATCACTAAATATTCAAACTTCTAATTTACTTTTCCACGATATTTTCTCGCTTTATACATCGTCCTCGATAAATGGTATTTAGTAAACGAGTGTATGAAATTTCCTAAAAGAATTCCTCAGCTGCGCCCATTATTTCAATTTATATTTCCAATCAGAATAGATTTTATCGTTGTTAAATTTCATGCCACGTCTGTATATGTATAGCAACAAAAGGGATTTCGTTACATAACAGGAATCCGGTTGATCGAATCCGACGTTTCGTCGAAACATAGTGAAAATTCCGCAAATGCACCAAAACATATCACAGCTTGATACAACATTCGCGTTATGGGCAAATAATAATTATTCAATCGCACAATTTATGAATTGCTATAATTTATAAATTGGTCGTGATTGAAATTGGAAAGGAAACTATATAATAACTTAGAATTTCAGATTTAGTTTACAACGTAACTTGCTACTATCCCTTGACACGATCTTACAAATTTTAATTCAGATACTCGCGTTTATATTCAAATTTATCACCTGGCCTCACTTACCCTTCCGGAGTCAGGAATTGTACCCTCGTCTATTTGGTGTTTCATTTTATTACATTTTGATAATTTTAAACGCCAGTTTTAATCGAACAGGTCTGTGATAAAATCTTCAAAACGTGTGTAATACGTGCCAACTTTACTTTGTGATACATATTGGGTTGGCAACTAAGTGGTTGCGGATTTTGTCGTTACCACCTAATGACAAAACCCGCAGTCACTTAGTTGCCAACCCAATACACTGTTTCTACATTCCAACGACCATTATTGAAAAATAACTTGGGATTTGTAGAATAATTTATTGATTAATAATATCGATAGACAGCAGGTGGTATATTATAATAAATTTCACTGGCATAATTTTGAGATTTTTATTATTAATGTTGTTATTATTTTTGGTATTAGTTTTGAGTATTTTTATAGTAATCCAAATTTTGCGAACGATTCTGAAAATTAGGAACCCGGTTTCTTTCACCACAGGACCATAGGACTTTATTTTAATGCGACCAAACAGTCTTTGCAGCTGACGTTTCTCTCAACTATTGGGTTGGCAACTAAGTGGTTGCGGGTTTTACCATTAGGTGGCAATGACAAACCCCGCAGTCACTTAGTTGCCAACCCAATACACTGTTTCTACATTCCAACGACCATTATTGAAAAATAACTTGGGATTTGTAGAATAATTTATTGATTAATAATATCGACAGACAGTAGGTGGTATATTATAATAAATTTCACTGGTATAATTTTGAGATTTTTATTATTAATTTTTATTATTATTTTTAGTATTAATTTTGAATATTTTTATAGTAATCCAAATTTTGCGAACGATTCTGAAAATTAGGAACCCGGTTTCTTTCACCACAGGACCATAGGACTTTATTTTAATGCGACCAAACAGTCTTTGCAGCTGACGTTTCTCTCAACTATTGGGTTGGCAACTAAGTGGTTGCGGGTTTTATCATTAGGTGGTAATGGCAAAATCCGCAACCACTTAGTTGCCAACCCAGTAGTAACATTTACACATATCCTGAATCTTCTAAACGTTCTGCAGCTTATTGTCGAGTAGTGGACGTTACGAAAGGCGTACTATGTTGCAAATTGAACGAACTACAAACTAAATCGCTAAGAGAATATACATTTTCCTTGATATTTTCAATATTACATCATTAAATTCCCAACAAGGTTTATTACTGTGATTCACAAGCCATAAATTTCAAGCTACCAATACCAACAATATAGCATAGTATCTGTAACAATATAACATAACAGTACAATAGAAAATGATAGTAACGTAATAAAGCACATGGTATAAAAATATTTGCATAAAAATATCATGGCACAACAAATTATTTTTATCGAAAAGAATGCAAATTTCGTAATTAAATTTCACAAATTCCCCACTTGCCATTATTTTATCATTAACTGAAAAATCGTAAAGGCAGACCTATAACTTACAACTCGTCAGTCTATTAACGTTATCGGTTATTAAATTATCTCGTATGGAAAAGAATGCTGGCGTGTAAAATTCACCGATTTGTCAGCCAGGCAAAAATCCCATGTGCCGAACAATCGAAATAAAAGCCGGGATCCGCAATTAGCTCGGTATCGAGGTTCTATAATCTTCGTGCGCGCTTTTATACCAGCGATCTCATCCAGGAAGCTCAATGAGATTACGACTAATTTTACGAACTGGATGGCGAGGACATAAAAGGGGGTTGAATTCGGTTGCGGAGGACCGCGATTGTGTCAGTGAAATAACTGCGAATTAAAGGAGCCATAATGTCTTGTACATTATACAACATTCGCTGTGCTAGCTAACGCGTTTCAGACGAAGTGTATTTGTATTATTGTGTATGATAATACAAATGCAATATGCTATTATAACACATAATTGTTGATTATATATTAATTATATATACAATTATACAAATGTACAAATATAATGTAACAAATTGTATAGAGCATTGTATTGTTATAGACAAGTTGCTTAGACATAGTTATTTTTTAATTGCCACTGGAATTTGCATTTTGTCAGATAAATTACATCTTCCTGTAGACTATGCTTCAGGTAATTTGGTCAAACTATTTCAAAAAAGAAGTATGCAGGACTAGCCACTTCCTTTGCCTGTGTCCCTTGCAAAAGAATCCAAAAGCGAGGAATAAAATTGTAGAAAGCAGGAGTACTATTGTGTGCAATTATAACACAATTGTTGATTATATAGTAATTATATATACAATTATACAATTATACAAATATAATGTAACAAATTGTATAGAGTATTGTATTGTTATAGACAAGTTGCTTAGACATAGTTATTTTTTAATTGCCACTGGTATTTGCATATTGTCAGATAAATTACATCTTCCTGTAGACTATGCTCCAGGTAATTTGGTCAATCCATTTCAAGAAAGAAGTATGCAGGACTAGCCACTGCCTTTGCCTGTGTCCCTTGCAAAAAAATCCAAAAGCGAGGAATAAAATTGTAGAAAACAGAAGTACTATTGTGTGCAATTATAACACATAATTGTTGATTATATAGTAATTATATATACAATTATATAAATATACAAATGTAATGTAACAAATGGTATAGAGCATTGTATTGCTATAGACAAGTTGCTTAGGCATAGCCATTTTTTAATTGCCACTGGTATTTGCATATTGTCAGATAAATTACATCTTCTTGTAGACTGTCCTCCAGGTAATTTGGTCAAACCATTTCAAGGAAGAAGTATGCAGGACTAGCCACTTCCTTTGCCTGTGTCCCTTGCAAAAAAATACAAAAGCGAGGAATAAAATTGTAGAAAGCAGGAGTACTATTGTATGCAATTATAACACATAATTGTTGATTATATAGTAATTATATATACAATTATATAAATATACAAATATAATATAACAAATGGTATAGAGCATTGTATTGTTATAGACAAGTTGCTTAGGCATAGCTATTTTTTAATTGCCACTGGTATTTGCATATTGTCAGATAAATTACACCTTCCTGTAGACTATGCTCCAGGTAATTTGGTCAATCCATTTCAAGAAAGAAGTATGCAGGACTAGTCACTTCCTTTGCATGCGTCCCTTGCAAAAAAATCCAAAAGCGAGGAATAAAATTGTAGAAAGCAGGAGTACTATTGTGTGCAATTATAACACAATTGTTGATTATATAGTAATTATATATACAATTATATAAATATACAAATATAATGTAACAAATGGTATAGAGCATTGTATTGCTATAGACAAGTTGCTTAGGCATAGCCATTTTTTAATTGCCACTGGTATTTGCATATTGTCAGATAAATTATATCTTCCTGTAGACTATGCTCCAGGTAATTTGGTCAAACCATTTCAAGAAAGAAGTATGCAGGACTAGCCACTTCCTTTGCCTGTGTCCCTTGCAAAAGAATCCAAAAGCGAGGAATAAAATTGTAGAAAACAGGAGTACTATTGTGTGCAATTATAACACATAATTGTTGATTGTATAGTAATTATATATACAATTATACAAATATACAAATATAATATAACAAATGGTATAGAGCATTGTATTGTTATAGACAAGTTGCTTAGACATAGCTATTTTTTAATTGCCACTGGTATTTGCATATTGTCAGATAAATTACATCTTCCTGTAGACTATGCTTCAGGTAATTTGGTCAAACCATTTCAAGAAAGAAGTATGCAGGACTAGCCACTTCCTTTGCCTGTGTCCCTTGCAAAAAAATACAAAAGCGAGGAATAAAATTGTAGAAAACAGTTGTACTATTGTGTGCAATTATAACACATAATTGTTGATTATATAGTAATTATATATACAATTATACAAATATACAAATATAATATAACAAATGGTATAGAGCATTGTATTGTTATAGACAAGTTGCTTAGACATAGCTATTTTTTAATTGCCACTGGAATTTGCATATTGTCAGATAAATTACATCTTCCTGTAGACTATGCTTCAGGTAATTTGGTTAAACCATTTCAAGAAAGAAGTATGCAGAACTAGTCGGTGGATATTTTTCAATCTAGTTATACTTTTTTTGACTGTGTCCCTTGCAACAAAATGCAAAACTGGGGAATAAAATTATAGAAAACACGAGTGCGAAGAAACAAATTTTTCAAGAGGAAAGAGAAAAAACGTATGCGTTAACGTAGTCGAATTTTGTGAAAAAGAAATAGAAGAGAATTGCACAAAGGCGACATTGTGGCACCATGTTCCAGCATTGTGAATAATTATTTGCAAAAAGAAATTGCATTTAAATTCTACGCTGCGGTGTTCTCATTGCTACGTAGAACATTTCCCAATGGAAAAGCAAAATTCTTCAACTTTGCCACTTGCAGTGTCCTCTACAAAACAGTCTTCAGCTACTCGCTTAACCTGCTCACGTTAGGCTGTTGCTGTGGTTATTTTTATTTAATATATTTATATATAAGGAATAAACAATCGTAATTGCCAGCTGCAATTCAAAAACCTCTGCAGCTGCATTAGTTTAATTTTTTTAAAACAATTCGTTCCCTGTATAGTCTGCAAGGATTCGCTTACACGACGAATTAGGTTAATAACGATGTTTCATAAACCGCTTAAACGCGGCGCTAGTTGTTCTGCACACATTGTATCATAAATAATTTTGACGATAAAAGCTCATAAAAAGAGAAGAAAAGCAGCGGGGAGCTGTTAGTTACGTGCAGTGGAATAGCTTGACGCTGCTGCGGCGGAACTCGGTCGCCTTCGACCTTTGCCACCCGATCACTTGGCAATTTCTCCGCGCAACGACTGTCGCCTCTAGGGATTTTCGCAGTTGGCGGGGCTGATGCCGTATTCAGCTGCTGCGGATAGTTGAAAACAATGCGTCCCGGAGGAAAGAAAATAGGCGTGTTCCCTTCTTTTTCCGGCAATGGTTGAAAGGAATCTTGGAAAAGAGCGATTTACTGATTACACTGCTGGGAACGTTTATCGCGTGACTCGAGTGGTAACACTGAAATCACCAAATCTCTAGGAACCGCAGTGCACAGGTGTTTTGTCTTTGGAATAGGAATTTGAACTTTGAACAAATTAATTGATTTTTGTCCAGGTAGAACTTTAGAAAATTAGTAATAACTACATGTATATAGGTAGCTGTTATATATTTGTTTATAATAGTGTTATTAATTAATTGTCACTGAACATATCAAAACAGCAATTGTAATAAATTTTTGTTTCTCTCGATTAAAGTAAGCAAGTGATATATAAAGGACAATTAATTGAATAACATTATTATGAACAAACATTTACAACAATAATCTCTTCAACACTCTTACGATACATAATTGATCTTTATTACACGTTTCATTAATTCTAATTGTTATATTTAGATATGCGTTGTAGATTGATAGTTTTAGTATTAAATACATTGCATATTTTATTGTTGAATATATCGTATCATTCTTTAGTTATTTAGCGCTATGGAAACATGAATAATAACTCAGTGACAAACGAGAACTGCAACGAGCTATCCATAAAATATGGTTCTGAGAAGTTTCGTTTAAAAATTAACATCTTCCATTTCTAAAAGGTGTACGTTCGGGCTGGCGAATGAAGTAGAAAATACTGTTATTACGTTCGCTGATTGTAATCCTATTTTATCGCGTGCATCTTTACACACTGTAGATAAATATAATCACAAGCGTGTAATCTATTCAATAATTTATCAAATAAATACAAGCATTTCGAAATTGCTATTCGATATCGAACACGATACTTGAAAAATAATGGTATTCATAGTACAGCCTATGATAGGTACCATTTTATGTAGCATCTTTTTCCCTGGTAGATTCTATTGTATTTTTCAATGGATGTAAAATTAATAGAACCGAGGCGAACGCGATTATTACGAAGAATGGAAAATCTATAAAAGAAGAATAAAATTATTGGGTCCATTTATTGGATAGTGCCATTCAATTTCAAGTGAAAGTAAAATTCGTCACAAAAGACGTATTATCATCGTATTGCTCGTCTCGTCATCCCATTGTCATCGTTTTCAGATAACATTTCTGTATCCATGGTCTCTAGAAAATTGTTCCTTGTGGTCCGTTCATCTTCCACATTTTCGCAATTCTCCACCAACATGCAGCTAAATACAAAATTCCCTTGGGAGCTCGTCGCGTAATAGCAGCGATTTGTATTGGGTTGGCAACTAAGTGATTGCGGACTTTGTCATTATCACCTAATGACAAAAGCCGTAATCACTTAGTTGCCAACCTAACATTTCACCCATGTTATGTTTTGCCGCCGATTTGCAGGCTAATAACAATAATAATAATAATAATAATGCAAAGATAGTAATTTTCATAGTATATACTACCCGCGTGCAATGGCCGTAATTTTTGAAACGCTCATAGGATGGCAGGACTGTTCTGGGTCATCGATCTTCGCGACACTAACCACATTCTACGCGCACGAGGATTACGTTTAACGTTTTATTTTTTTGTATTCTTCATCATTGTCTGCCTGTATATGACCAAGACGCGTACGATGAAGTTTCTCAACGACGATATCGCTGTCGTACCTTCTCCGCACTTGCGAGTGAGGTTAAGCTGCGAACACAGGGAAATGGAAAGGTTTAGTTTGGTTTCAGCATGGCAAATATTGAAGCACCGAACATGTACAATCGTCGGGCACATGCAATTGCAAAGCAAATTTTTTAGATATTTCTAAAATCAATAGCAATCCATGCACCGTGTATCGGAGACCAACACAGGGTTTAAAACTTACTCCGTAGTGTTGGAATTTTGGTAAAACGTATGTTTGAAAAAATCGAACGAAACATCAAAAGATATAGAAAATATAGAATGAAATTCATGACGACTTCTCAAAGTAATTTTCTACTCCTATTTGCTTCATTACGTGTCTTTCCAATTTATTTATTGCTGAGAATTGTGCGTCTTAATCGCCGAAATAAATGTATAGGAACATTTAGATTACACTTAGAATTGATATTAAAATAGTTTCAGATTTATTTAATTTGTGATGTACAAGATATTCGTCGATACACATTTGCACGCGTCTCGGCACTCTCTTCGTCTCGCCATCTTCCTTATCGACGGAACAGTTGCATTCTTCTGTTTTACGGGACGCTGTGCATGCACATACTCCAACACACTCGTACTCATATACGTGTGTCTCTACTACGCGGCTAATCTAGTGTAGCACAGAAAATTACACGTATCTCGATATTTATACATCATCGATACTTGTACTATACAATTTGTAGCAAATTACACACGAGAGGAAGAATTTCTTTCAGACATCGGTTCGATAAAAATTCTGTCGATAGTAGTCGATCTGTGACTTTCTCTTTAATACGAAGAATCTAACATTTCCTGCAGAAATGGCGTTTTTACAAATGCTAATACACCCGGAGTAATACGACTGGAAATATTTTCACGCTCGCTAGAACCCAAATACATTTTTTCTCAGATTTTCACTGACTTTCCGTAAAAACATCGATACGTTCTGTACGTGAGAACGCAGTCGTAAAACATCGGCGCGATAAAACTGTACGATCGCGTGTTGACAAGCAAACGTAGTCAATTTTAATCCCGTCCTTGTAAACTTGCAAAGCGTGGTGGGAAGGCCGTGGCGGAAAATTTCATCACCACGTAAATTCTTTTCAACCCCATCATCCCTCAATCTTTATAAGCAATATTTCATTTACTTAACATTACAGCCGATTAGAACTTTTCACCTCGGTCTTCTTCTTCTATTACACGTTGTAACCTTGAATTTGCACGGAAGCTTTCTTGCTGAAAATTTCGTTGATGAAGGACGAACAATCGTCTGTGTTATGTGTCTGCGTGCACAGTTTGCGGCTAAACTGATAATGAAAAATCGAAAGAGGTTTTTTCAAGCGATCCGATGTTTCATTTATTTGCAGATTACGCGCACTCGCGAAGAGTATCCTGGCCGTTAAATGGCCACGAGCCGGAATCGGTTTGTTCAATATTTAAGATAGAAATTGGAGGGCTTAACGAACGACTTGCGAAAAATTGATTATCGAGCGTTGTGACGTGTGCACGTGCGGTGACTAAAGCACGGCCATTGCGCGGTGCTGCTTAGCTGGCGCATTTATATTTCAGCAGTGAAATGGCGAAACTGGGCGCGGGATATGGCCGCCCCGGAATTTTACAGGCTCGTTAAGCTGCATATTTCATCATCGTCCATTCGTCCATCGAGCGTGTCTGATTTTTTCAAAAATCGCCGGTATCCATCGACAGAGACGTCCGCGAGTCCTGAAATTATCGGGCGAAAGTTGCTATTTTTTGGCAAAGCGGCGCGCTGATTCGATCGGCGCGAATCGTTCGCTGCTGTCGGTTCGAGGTTTTTCGAGAGCAGCCGAGGAATAAACGAATGGCGGATTCTCGACGCACAGTTGCACGAGAAAGTTTCACGATCCGCGGTGCTGTTGACGATAAACTGTGTCAGACGTATTTAACTTTTCGCCCACTCCAATTGTACATCGTCCAGGATTCAAGTGCTTCCGAGTACTTGCAAAATGACGAGAACTTGTTAAAGCGATTCGTTGGCAGAGTTTCCTCCTTTCAGTTTGCCACTGCCGAACAAAGCGATCGAAGAAGATTCTTCGTTTTTCGTTTTCCTGTCGACGCTCGTAATTTTGTCTAATTAGATGTCGATCAAAGTCTACGTACTGTGCGTTACGCGGAGTGTACGCGATTTTTCTTGCACGAGGAATTTTCTTTGACAAATTTTCTTTCTTTCACGTTTCATCGGTGCGCAACTCTTGCGGATTATGAAAATGTCGACTGGCGATTGCAGTTTTGGAGCGGACGATTATCGTTAACGAAGGATGAACTGTTCTTGTCGAGTTGGCAAACAAATGGTAACAGTAACAAATGGTTTTTGAACGAAGCTTGTGAAATTTCGAGAAAATGTGTCATTAAAAGAACGGAAAGCTGTTGGTAAAAATAAGTCCACTTACTATATCTACAATTATGACAAACTAAGAAAGGAGAAGGCGAAATGAAAGAACGAGAAGGCAACATAAGCTCTTTCCTTGACGACTATCGATCAGCTAGAATTTGCTTCGATTATTTTAACACTTTGGCTGAAATCACACGTTTCGCTCAGGACGTCACGGGAATATTTTTATTATTCAAAAAATATAATGGTAAAATAACAATTAATTGATGTTGTAAGACAACATTCTTCCCCAATGGACCATTTGTCCCACAAAATATTCATATGAAAATAATATTCTAATAAATATGTTTTAATATTTATATTAAATAATTTATAAAAGTTGAAACTACATATGTTCTTGACATTTACTGGAACTTAATTTGTAATTCCACAATCGTTGGATATCTTTGTTTAAAAAATTGGAAACTAATGTCACAATTTACTTACCACACGTATTAACACTTTAACTGCCACACGTTTCGCTTTGGACGCCACGAGAGTATTTTTATCATTCAAAATAATAGTAAATTGATGGTGTAAGACAACATTCTTCCCCAATGGACCGTTTATCTTATTGTTGGTCACGGGTGACCACCGTGGCGCCGTGGTAACAGTTGATAGCGACATGTTGCAACAAGGCTTCGTTCATTTCAACAAACCATTGGCATTCGTCATTTCGTCGTAAGCAAAACCTGCAGAATATATTGTTGAAACGTGTAGAAGATATTGGTAAACGGTATTACGATTATTTTTATGATTTCGACGAAACGTTCGACTGAAATGGTAGAGGTCCGGAGAAAAAATTATGTTCGTGGTAAAGCAATGGTAGTGGTAGATTACAAGAGAGGAAAATGTGCTGTAGATTTATCAGATCAAATGATGGCATATTCTACGCCACATAGAAGAACCCTCAAGTGGTATACAAAATTAGCTTTAGAGTTATCGTTAAGTACGTCAATTTCAAACGCGATGATACTCTATAAACAAGCAACAGAAACAAAAATCAAGGTACCAGATTTTAGAATGGCACTCGCGATGCACCTTACACAGTGCCATTCGCCAGAACCGTCAAGTATACTTATTCGATAAAGATTGCCACACGAATTACAGAGGAAAGAAGGGCAAGCGTAGCTGACACGAAAATTTTGCAGAGAGTGTTATAAAAAAATGTTAAACAGTTAGGATGAAAAATTGCTAAGAATCGGACCAAAAAGGTGACCACCTATCGTCCAGATTGTATCGATGAGCCACATTTATGTTTAGAGCGTTTCAACACAGTGCACCGTTAGATGCAACATTTGTTCTCGTTTTTTCTTTATTGATGTTCTAATAAAAATGTTTAATTGTTCAATGAGACACTTGTAAGAAGTTGAAGCTCTCCGGTCACAAATGACCCATCCTGGCGTCACAGGAGAAACCGTGACTAACGTGGTAGTCAAAGTGTTAAAATAACCGTCTGTTTAAGGTCTTTAGAAGGGACTCACATCTTTATACTGAATTAATAATAATAATAATAATAATAATAAACAAGTTGCCCTCTGTTTCGCAACCTATAAATTTCCACCCTTAGATGCAAATTAGTATGGTCGAACCAATAGCCCGAATTATTCCGACTAACCAACATCGCCATACATTTGTTGCTGACAAATAATTTTATCGCAGAATGAAACCGTCATTCGCCGCAAAGATATTTACCAACAAGTTTCGTCTTCGTTATTCGAAATGAAATTTATCCGACTCTATTTGCCATTGAGATCTCCCTCGACAAGCGTTGAAAACGCATAACCTAAAGAAAACAAAAAGAAAGAGGAAGAAGAAACGAAAGAAAAATGCGGAAGAAAGGAGCAACGCGGGTTATACATCGTACGTTGGGCCGAAAAGTATCAGCAACCCGTCGAGCAACGGTGCTCGAGGTTGAACGACGTAGGAAAAATAAACGAAGACGAGAAAACGTGACACGAAGATGGTTCTCTCGGTGAAAAGGCGGCACCCATTAGGCGTGCGGCTCTTCAGCTTGAAAATCTCGACGCAGTTATTTCGAGTACGCCACCGGTTTTAGCGGTTCACGGAGGCCCTCGGTCTCTCGTCGAGCCGGGGAGTGAAAAGGGGCGAAACGGAGCGGCGAGAGTTAAACAGGCCGGGCTCGCCTCGTGCAATCGCGAATAATCTCATCCACGTTGCACGCTAACTCGGTCTTTTGCTCTGTTTCAAGACGATCCGCAAATTCGAAAGAGAATTGCGAATTCGTCGCTAACCCGGCTACCGCCCTCGTTGTCGCGCACAGGAAAGTGGAAGCTAAACGAGACGACGGAACCTTTGATAAATGTTTGACGAGAGTTTGTAAATTGTGAAAGTTTCAGGAACTGAACGAACACGCCTGACAGCTCTGCAAACACTGATATCGGTCGTGTAATCTCTCTATTCTTCCGCCTCGGCTACGTTTTCCTTTTGCCTCTTTTGTTACATAGCCATCGTGAGTCCCCACGGTTGCCCATGTCATTCGAGAGATTATGAAAGGGTCGCAAGTGGAGATTGATGGAATTAGCAGGCTCGCGGTGATTTGTGGTAGAAAGAAAACGTACGACCTCGGGACTAAGTGTTCCCGCAAATCGATCTTCCCGACCTTTGGTATATCGACGATTGTTCGATTGCTATCGATTTTATTGTACAACGTCGTATGACAGTTCGCGTGATTTCGAAATTCTCACTTTCTCAGAGTCGACGCTTTCGGCAACTCGTTACGCAGAGTTTCGCACCCCCGTTTTGCTACAATTTTCAGCTGAAAGCTTTAGAAAGTTGAATTCTAGGGATAAGATGTTACAGGTATCAGAGACTCAGCTGTGAAGAGACTGACTCACAACGTAGAGGAATCTGAAGAATTGCAACGTTTAAAAAAATACTAAGCAAAGATGAGTGGGTTGATAGCTTATTCTCAATTCTGGGAATGACACATTACAGGTTTCAGAGCGATTCTTCGTGCAAAGACTATGAGCAAGTCAACTTGGGACTTAGCTATGAAGAGACTGTCTCACAACGTAGAGAAATCTGAAAGAATCTGAAGAATTGGAACGTTTAGAAAGATACTAAGCAAAGATGGGTGGGTTGATAGCTTACTCTCAATTCTGGGAATGACACATTACAGGTTTCAGAGCGATTCTTCGTGCAAAGACTATGAGCAAGTCAACTTGGGACTTAGCTATGAAGAGACTGTCTCACAACGTAGAGGAATCTGAAAGAATCTGTAGAATTGGAACGTTTAGAAAGATACTAAGCAAAGATGAGTGGGTTGATAGCTTATTCTCAGTTCTAGGAATGACACATTACAGGTTTCAGAGCGATTTTTCATGCAAAGACTATAAGAAGGTCAACTTGAGACTTAGCTATGAAGAGACTGTCTCACAACGTAGAGGAATCTGAAAGAATCTGAAGAATTGGAACGTTTAGAAAGATACTAAGCAAAGATGAGTGGGTTGATAGCTTATTCTCAATTCTGGGAATGACACATTACAGGTTTCAGAGCGATTTTTCGTACAAAGACTATAAGCAGATCAACTTGGGACTTAGCTATGAAGAGCCTGACCCACAACGTAGAGGAATCTAAAGAATTGCAATGTTTAAAAAAATACCAAGCAAAGATGAGTGGGTTGATACTTTGTTAAAACGTTATAACAAAAAGTAGTTAAAAAGCACGTAAGATTACGATGTCAATTATTTTATACGAAAATAATTATGCGATCAGCTGATGAAAGAAGTTGAAGATTCAACCGATTTGTTGAGACGGTGCACTCGGTGGAGTAATAAATTTAATGCTTGCTACTGGCAGTGTACTGTCGCGTAATTTAGTATATATTTATTATATCGACAGCAAATACACGCCGTAAAGCATCGAGTCACCTGGTCCGTGACCACACTTATCCATATTTCATGAGTCTTGTGTTTAATCTTTAAATGACAATATTCTCTATATATTTTCGTTTGCCATGTCGTAAAACACGGAATCACTCGCTCCACAGTAACCGTCATCCATATTCCATGAGCCCGACGTCATTCTGACATACGTGTCCTCCGCCAAACTATCTATTTCCGCCAAATACACCGTCATCTTTACTTCTGACCTTTAGGACCTTTAAAACCGCCAACCTCCTGCCCGTAAAAGATTGTGCGTTCAAAATTCATTTGGTATCGAACAAGTAGACGTATAAAACTACCCGATCCGCCGACTATCAATCGACGTATAAAACTTGCAGCGAAGAAATCAAAATGAAAAGTGCGTCAAGAAACGTCTGGTAAAATAATTCGTGGCAAGTGTTGAAATTTCTATTGAAACGATAAATTGGCCGTCGTTTTGACCAGCCTCTGGTGATTCTAACATTAAATCGTAAATTGTCTGAAACGACTGTACGAAATATCGATCTCGTGTGACGCATCCATCGCGATAGTTACTATAGTAGTTCACTAACAACAGCGATTTTAGCGATTTACCACACGCTACTTTACTAATGATATTGAAATTCGTGAAATGTTTTGCAATTACGTTGCACAGGTGCGAAGCTACTTGGCGAGAGATGTGGTCGATTGACAAGAAGATTTCTAAACGAAATTGGTCGTCGTTGAACGATAATAATATATTTTGAATTAATTCCAACGCAATTGAAAATAGAGATTCTTTTATCGTCAATGAATTCGGAGGAAAAGCGAATATGGATTTTTCCGAGGACGTACACTTTGTGACCTTTGACACTGAGTAGCTCTATTTGCTGTTAACCTTTTACCTTAACTAACTGACTCTGTGTTGAGTAATTAAGGACGGTAGGTTGTGAACCTGGAAACACGTCACAGGTTCAAGGAAGTTTGTTAGAAATAGTACTTTATGAGTTTAAAAGCCAGTTTCTATGTAATTATGGTAAATTACTGTTTACTTTAAATTTCATCTTCACATAATTCTCATAGAACAAGACTATCATTTCAACTTTTTACCAGAAATAAATAAGGATAATAATTGTACTGAATATGAAGACGTTTTAGTAAACGAGGAAGAGAGTGAAAGAGAAATATGTAAAATAGTTTATGCATTATATTTTATTATAAATTATTTATTCTAGCATACACGATAGCTTGTCTCTTCAGCTACGCTCAAAGTACCGGATTCATAATTAACAGAAATTCATTACTGTGGTCATGTATTTTCGATGTAACGTGGAGAATATTTTTCAAATATCCCTTCACTGCTTTTTCTTCGACTAAGAAGCGATTTTCTACGTTATCGCTTACTTGCACGTTTTTTTTTACTATTTAATTTGTACTGAAATTTGTTAAATATTTTCATTTTTATTATTTAATTTGTATTTTACAATTTGCCTAGCTGGACATTTAGTAAATTTTCCTAACTTAATTGCAAAGTAACATGTGGATGGCTACCCCCACCGGGATACCATCTTCTAGTTTGTCTATTTTAAGCAGTCAAAGTTTTCTCTTTTTTATTATTATTATTTAATTTGTATTTTACAATTTGTCCAGCTAGACATTTAGTAAATTTTCCTAACATAATTGCTAAATAACATGTGGATGGCTACCCCCACCGGGATACCATCTTCTAGTTTGTCTATTTTAAACAGTCAAAGTTTTCTCTTTTTTTATTATTATTATTTAATTTGTATTTTACAATTTGTCCAGCTGGACATTTAGTAAATTTTTCTAACTTAATTGCTGAATAAAATGTGGATGGCTACCCCCACCGGGATAGCATCATCGAGTTTGTCTATTTTAAGCATGCAAAGTTTTTCTTTTTTTTTATTATTATTATTTAATTTGTATTTTACAATTTGTCCAGCTGGACATTTAATAAATTTTCCTAACTTAATTGCAAAGTAACATGTGGATGGCTACCCCCACCGGGATACCATCTTCTAGTTTGTCTATTTCAAGCAGTCAAAGTTTTCTTTTTTTTATTATTATTATTTAATTTGTATTTTACAATTTGCCTAGCTGGACATTTAATAAATTTTCCTAACTTAATTGCAAAGTAACATGTGAATGGCTACCCCCACCGGGATACCATCTTCTAGTTTGTCTATTTTAAACAGTCAAAGTTTTCTCTTTTTTTATTATTATTATTTAATTTGTATTTTACAATTTGTCCAGCTGGACATTTAGTAAATTTTTCTAACTTGATTGCTAACTAACATGTGGATGGCTACTCCCACCGGGATACTATCTTCTAGTTTGTCTATTTNTAAGCAGTCAAAGTTTTCTCTTTTTTATCATTATTGTTTAATTTGTACTTGACAATTTGTCCAGCTGTACATTTGGTAAATTTTTCTAACTTAATTGCTAAATAACATGTGGATGGCTACCCCCACCGGGATACTATCTTCTAGTTTGTCTATTTCAAGCAGTCAAAGTTTTCTTTTTTTTATTATCATTATTTAATTTGTATTTTACAATTTGTCCAGCTACACATTTGTTAAATTTTTCTAACTTAATTGCTGAATAAAATGTGGATGGCTACCCCCACCGGGATAGCATCATCGAGTTTGTCTATTTTAAACAGTCAAAGTTTTCTTTTTTTTTATCATTATTATTTAATTTGTATTTTACAATTTGTCCAGCTGGAAATTTGGTAAATTTTTCTAACTTGATTGCTAACTAACATGTGGATGGCTAACCCCACCGGGATATCATCCTCGGTGCTTACTCGCACGCGTGTACCAAAAATCGCCTTTAACAAATCGTTGGAATCTCGATGACAGTTTTACAAACAACCACATGAAGCAATGAAAAACTGGAAAATTGTACGAGCGTCGTAGAGCGGAAGCGTGTGGCTGAAGTTGGAAACTGGCGTTTTCGTCGATGTTACAATAGACTGGCACGTTTCTAAATTAGATAGCTAGGAATCTGGAACTCTAGCTGTGCATATTAAATTATGCTGTCGCTAATAACACGGTCCGTTGTAGCTTCTAACCTGCAAGAAATATTGTCGTTCGGCGTGTAACGTTGGCTGCGATGACATACCGAAACGCGATTATATTTACGCGAGTAGTTCATTTCGCAGCTTGTCGACCGTAACTTTATTCAAAGTGTGTTATCAGACACGTCGTCACGTAAAGTACATACGTCAAATCCGTGGCCACGATCCCTTGCACGATGGATATGACGAAAGTTTGGTGTTTAGCGGATGACGTTTCGCGAAACTGTTAAGTTGCACACGTATACAGCGAACGTCTTCTTAGTTTATCCTCGTGCCGGTTTTGTAACTTGAATACAGCCAGAGGATACGCTACCGTGCCATAAACCAGCAACCATACTCTCCACGTTTTCAATTTTAGTTACCTCGAATGTGTCAAACCTTTGGACCTTCCACGAACGTTTCCTCGATCGGTCAACTTCGCTTTCACGTAAATGCGCAATTAATGTTACAATTAATTACATATTCCCTCGAGTTCTTCTATCACAAGAGGCAAATCTAAATAATAGCAGGTTCCAAGATGAATTTAAAATATTCTACTGCTTTTTCATCTACGAAGTTAATTAAAGACGAATTAAAAACACAGTCTTCCTGTAAATTAAAACAGTTCTCGCGACACGGCAAAGGCCACTGATCGGATTGTCCAACGTACCAACCAAAATGAAGTTCCCTACATTCCATGAGAAGTCTCATTCCTAATGCATCCGACTAATTTGCAATAGCAAGACGCGACCACGTTCCATGTTCAATGGATGGTTCGATCCAAAGTGCGCTAATGCTGCAAGCTGGAATTGTGGAACCGCGGAAGAGTGAAAGCGGCTGCAGCTAGAAAATCGCGTTAAAAAGAAAAACAAAAAGGAAGATGCCGACGTGTGGCTCTCGTATTTCAGCAGCTTCGATTACCGTTGCGAGAGTAGAGAAAAATGCGATAGCTGGGCAGATTGGAGCGCGTTGACAAACGAGGTACACGAAGAATTTCCATCGCTCAACGAATCGAGGTAGGAAAATGCCGCGACTTGCAGCTTTGTCCCGTGCACCGAGATAGCTATGGAGAATTTATGGGCTTAATGTTAGGCACACTTATCGTCACGTAGCAGAAACGAGGTACCCGTAAATTCTCGCTACCGCCCCCTCTACCCATCTGCAAGCCCAACACACGATGGCCGCTCGCATACGGGATATGACGAAAGTTTGTAGACTGCGAACCGATTTCGGGACTTGTCACGGAGTTTACAATATATATTCTCGCCTGTTCGCCGAGTTTCCATCCAATTTCAGTGTACCAGTGGCAGGTCGTTTCTAACGGGCCACCGTCGACGCCATTCTCCTTCGCCGTAACAAAATTCCGCTGACAGTCACGATCCAGCAAGCTCGTACTCTCGCGATGAAATCGAGTACCGCGATTCCTCAAATTATCCCGCGGGTACCGTCAGCCAACCATGACACTGTCTCCTGTTGTATTGGCTTGAGAGAACAAAACCATTGAACCTATAGAACAGAATCTGTTGATAGAAACAGATATTGTTGCTATCTATTATACAAAGTAGCGGACAGAAGTTTGAAGTTCAAAGTTGCCTAATTTTTACTATGCTTCGATTAGCATCAAGTTTCCTATCTCTGTGGTCTTTTGCACAAAGCGGAACGTGTCTTCTTACTTGCTTTGCATTGGATTGGCAACTAAGTGATTGCGGACTTGTCAATGCCACCTAATGACAAAACCCGCAATCACTTAGTTGCCAGCAAGAGAACATAAGGAAACAGGATAACAGCAACGATAGGAGGCAAATCGTGATGTTGTCCATGTTCAGAAATACGAACACGAGGAGAAAACGTGGTCGGACAGCTGGAAACTTGCAATTAGCATACGGGCACCTGACGGATCTTTAAGCTCGTTCTTCTCGGAAACGAGGCCTCGAACGAAAAAACGTCGCTCTTCCTCTTCGACCTGTCTTTGCACGTAGAATCAACAGCCGATCGCTCGCACCACGATTTCCCAGATAATTGTACGCAATTCGCAAAAGTATATCAAGTACCTAGAACATTGGCTTGGCAACTAAGTGACTGCGGATTTTGCCATTAGATGGTACTGATAAAATCCGCAATCACTTNAGTTGCCAATAGAACAGAACGTTTATTCGTATTTCACAGCCTATCGCGAAAGATATTGTTGCTATCTGTTACATAAAGTAGCGGACAGAAGTTTGAAGTTCAAAGTTGCCTAATTTTTACTATTCTTTGATTAGCATCAAGTTTCCTATATCTGTGGTCTTCTGCACAAAGCGGAACGTGTCTTCTTATTTCCTTTGTAGTGGATTGGCGGCGTTCAGCGAAGAATATCGCGGAATTCGCATTGTGCGATGTTGGTGGTGCAGAGTGGCAAATTCGCGGGTTAAATCCGATCTCTCGCACGGTTTTAAACAGATATCGTTTGTTCAGCACGCGGATGAAATTGTATCGCGGTTGTGATAAATATCGGATATTTTTGCGAATTCCTGGCGATCAATTTTCCGAATGTTTATTCGCGAATTATTCGCCCGCTTGAAAAATGTTTTCGAAGTTAATTGAGACGGAGATTATGGATTTTAGCGGCTCTAGCGATTATGCAAATTCGCCTGCATCGTAATTCAATTTTAATATTCCACGTTTTCTGTGTGCCAAGTGCTTTACAAGAATTTTAAGCGATAGCTTGGTCGTTTCAACGTAAGGAATTTCCAGAAAAGTTTGTCTAATCCGACTGTTTAATGTCGCGTGTCTTCTATGTAGCAACGTCCTGTTGGATAAAAATCCTGTCAAACCAGCAATCTCAAATGTTTCTTTTCGCGATCCTCTCGACTAGTAAACACATATTGTACCTTGTCTTTCTTATCTCAAGCTCAAAGTTCATAAATTTCAGGCAAGAACTTGCTGTTTCGTTCAACCGTTTGGGTAAAGAAGAAGCAAAAACGGTACTTTAAAAATGTCACGGTTTAACTACACGCGAAAACGATCAGACGCAAGATTTTCCAGAAGAATGAAGAAGAAATAAAATCACGAACAGATGTACCTACAAAAGAAATATATTTTAATTTCGATCATTTTTTAAAGTTTGGTACTTTTGTCGTGAAAATTCTGACACGTAGAAAGACAAGTTGAATATTTTTTCGCGTCATTTATTTAACAAATATTGTACGTGTTATCAGACACATTTCACGTTATTGAGTATCAATGATTAGAGCAATATCGATGATACAAACAAGATATCTATCACTCGAGTGTAATTGCTACATTCTACGTTGAGAATTTAGGTTCAATTGCCGACATCCACGCGAGTTGCCATCTTAATGAATCCCTGTCTCATTACGCTGAGATTCTCATTACATATAGTTAATTCACGTTACGCTGCAATTCACGTTATGCAAACGCGTTGTCACCGCTTTTAACGCGTCCACGCGTCCTTAATTTACACAAATTCCTTCCAGTTATCGCTACTTTCCACGCTCCTCGGCACACAGTACACGTTGTTTCCTCAGGTTAAGAATTTATTTTAGCCAGACACTGAGCTATTTTTCAAATCTTAAGTGTTCATAGAAATTTAATTAGAAGAGCAGAACTATGTGTTCGGCAGAATGGGCAACATTTTCAGCAATTTTTGTAATAATAAACTTTATGATTACTTCATATTATTTCGTTATGTTCCGTTGCAGCAAAAACAAACTTAAACCGCGATAATATCCATCGAGACAACGACCTACAGTGAGATCCGTTATAACGAGACGCGATAAAGTGCAGGCGTATCGAACGAAAATTCAAAGTCGATTATCTCGAAAACAAAGCGTCAAACGAAAAATTTTTATTCTATATTTTCGACTTATTTTTTCGCGTAGAATCACCCCCTTTGCGCTTGTACCAACAGTTACCAACCACCCTGTATAACTATTCTAATATGAATTTTAAACGTAAATTTAGCGTTCCTATACCATTATTTCTGCCATTAAGATTCAAAATTCTCAACAAAAGTAAAACAACACCACAGGTATAATTCAATTTCAACTTGAGAAACCTGTGATATCTGTATTCACTTCGACGTTCGATAGCCGCTGCGTAAGTAGCTTTATTTCACAGTTATTTCCTCAGCGATCCGCGGGGAAACATTAGCCATTGGCGCAGTATCGGCTTCCGGGTTTTCGTATTCGGGACACGGGGCGAGACAGTAGTACGCGACGTAAGAAAAGAGGGGCGAGGCAAAGGGGTGGCAGATGCCCCGTATGCGGATGCCCGGATTCTACTCACGTCAGGATAATCAATAGCGACTGTTCCATGGTAATGTATATTCGCGTGCAACCAGAGAAGCGTTCTAACGCGTGTTGCGTCCTCCTTCGTACAATCGTCTCCTCCTGCTCCTCCTACACCTCCCAGTCGTGACAGATACAAATAACGTGGACGAAGGCGGGTTTCCTGTTTATTCGCGATGCCGCGCTGGGGACCGCGATGAAAATTCACCAAACCATGTTTTACGTCCCGACAAATCGTGCTGTGTGCTTTCTGCAATTCGCCCGAGGATACTTGCTTTTTAAATTGAAAACCGTGTACAGAGAAATATGGCGCCACGTCGGTCTACAAGGAACGCGCTCTGTTTTCTCAAATCAAATTTCCCACGCAGTTCCTTACAAACGTTCTATGGTCAGCCGAGTTTCATCTCGCCAATCGACGAACAACACATTTTCCAGTGACAGTGCTATCGTGTACATGATAATCGCACGCGCAACGCGGGATAGTCAAATTAGTTTGAGAAATAACGCCGCGTTCCGCGAAACCACGTTATTGGAATAGAAAAGTCGATGGAAAAATGCTGGTCAAGTCGCAACAGTCAGCAAATGTACATTTACTGTTTCCTCGTAACAGAGGGAAATATCATCACGTGCAAATATTGCAACAATTATTGAAACGAACAATCGATAATTAACACAGAGTATTGTACATTAACGTTGTTTACGTCAGCTGTAAAGAAACGCCATCGACTTTTTATCTGTAAAGCTCGCTGGAAATTGTTTCCACTTGTATACAGCGAAACAATTTTCCACTGATTAACGAGCATCAACGAAGGACGAGATAAAAATTGATTACAAATTTCGATACTCGACAATTGCACGCGCTAATCAACGACAATACACCACATCTGCTCGACTAAGAAACGTCGAATGTTACTGCTCGCTCTTGAAGATTCTTGTTACGTCCCTCTTTTCTTACGGTTTTCTACAATTTTTCCACATTTCCTGGCAGTGGATCGACGAAGATAAGACATTGTTCGAGGCTCGAAAGCTCGTTCCTCCGTGGCCTCGTCATTTCCAAATGACTCGGCTATTCCTTCGTCACTCGTTTATTTACGTAAAAGCTGAAATCATCGTGCGTTTGAGAAAAGATTGAAATTTTAGGCGCGAGAATGCACCACAGTTATTAACGCGCGATTATTAACGAGCGCGTGCAAGTTATGCGGAGAATTACGGTTACTCGATTACACGTGAAGATATTCCGACAGGGCAGAAAGTGCAGCTTTCGCAAAGTATGCGCCGCATAGTTATATAAGTATGCTTGTTGCTGCTTGCAGCGTATCTATCTGGAAGCTCCAACGTATCAAAGTATTTGCTGCGCCATCGAATAAAATTGGTAACATCACGCGTTATTGTAAACCGCGTCGAAGGTACAACTGTTGAGAGGAGTTTGCTCATCGCAACTCGATTGCTTTCTTCGCTCAAACGCGCGATGGCGATTACGTTTGTCAATGAAACGGATTATGTCGTGCACGTGCAAGTGTATTTATATCGTTTCTTCACATTGCACATTTCATCGAAATATTCATAACGCAGAGAACTTGGCCAGTTAGCTATTTCCGACGAGTATACTCGTCGTCGTTTACCTTTTGCTACACATTTTAGATAGACACTCTTCAAAAGAATGGCAACACGTTCAAACCAACTGGCCGCTGAGGCGAGCAAAACTCTCATAGAAAGAAGATTAAAAAGAAAACACCCCACTGACCTCACTAAAGAAATAAAATGGTCCAACTGGAACATGGTATCCCGTGTCATTATCACGATTACGTTTGTCAATGAAAAGGATTATGTCGTGCACGTGCAAGTGTATTTATATCGTTTCTTCACATTGCACATTTCATCAAAATATTCATAACGCAGAGAACTTGGCCAGTTAGCTATTTCCGACGAGTATACTCGTCGTCGTTTACCTTTTGCCACACATTTTAGATAGACACTCTTCAAAAGAATGGCAACACGTTCAAACCAACTGGCCGCTGAGGCGAGCAAAACTCTCATAGAAAGAAGATTAAAAAGAAAACACCCCACTGACCTCACTAAAGAAATAAAATGGTCCAACTGGAACATGGTATCCCGTGTCATTATCACCTGATGACAGAATCAGCTATCATTTAGTTGGCAACCCAACAGTTAGCCGGGTCAAGTAGATCAGCAGACAGAGAGCCAAATAAAAACCATTAATATTGAAAATATATGTCGGGTTATCGTTAGAATTTAGGGCGCGTAACAATTCTTCATTTGAATTAGCCATCGTTTTGCACAACACGGATTATATTTACAGCCACAAATATGACTTTTTACAAAGTTTCGCGAATAACCGTGGTGTTTAGACCGGGGAGTTGCTATTGACAATGTTCTTGGGTTCGATAACGAATCCACGGTCAACGGGATAACTCTTTACTAAACGTGGAATACTTTGGAGCACAAAATACGTTTACTGGGACCCCCGGTATATGCTGCTCGATGCGTAACTTTCCAAGGCGATCGCACGAATAAGAAACCGATGAAAATTTTCCTCTCTTTGCGATTGCGTTCGTTTGCTATGTATATTGGTTAGAAGCATGGAGGAAGTTGCAATCGCCGTTGCTAGGCAGAAACTGCCTGGAGTTTGATTATTAATACAACGTGTGTTCTATTATATCGACACCTGCGAGGCAAAATCACAGGTGACTAGGCCCGTTCTCGAGGCCGTATGCCGCCACAACCACATTTCTAGGGAGAACCATACAACCACCCCACACCTCCGTCAGGCAAAACGTCCATCCCGTGACCGTGGCTACGTTCGGCGACCAGTCGTGTCACTCCGAGCCCAATCCCACTGTCGCAAATCTCGAACAATTACAATCGGATTGAATGACGATAATTGTTTAATTACGGCTATGATAGAATCCTGGCTGGAGCATTAGAGGATTTTGCGAAAATTCCAAAGGAAAGGCTCCGGCGTCCTTTCACCTCCGACATATAAATATAGAATGCTGTAGAATTGTAAAACGCAGAATGTATAAAATTTGAGATTTTCTTGAATTTAATTCTTAGTTTGAACCTGGAATTTTAATCTTCATTTCTGAGCACGCGTTCAAAACATCAGCTTCCTATGGCAATTACTTAGCTGCCGACCCAATAGTAGGCCAGGAAGTAGGTCAGCAGACAGAGAGCTAAATAAAAGCCATTAATATCGAGAATATAAATATAGAAGGCTATAGAATCGTAAAATGCAGAATAAAATTTGGTCTGTTGACAGTGGAACGTAAAAGAACGGAAGATACGCGAAAGGTACGATACAAACACATGGCGATAGTAAAAGAGAATTGCTTGTCATATCGAAGAAAATTTGTCCCATTAAAGAAGAATAACACCATACGCCGGAAACCGCTGGGGGAAAGTCAATTGCAAGTGGAGGCGATTACAGTTGATGTGAGCGCTGCAACGGCTATTACAAACCGGAAACTGAAATTTGATTTTGTGGCCGCGTATCGTTTCTCGCCGCACGACTCTGGCCCGCGTCCTGAATTCGCAATAGTCTTGAAACACAGTTACACCGTCAGCTGATACAAGTGGCCCTACGTGATCCGCTAACAGAGTGCCCTGGCAAAAGTATAATTGAATTAATAAACTAGCAGGAAATCTGGCGGCGAACTTATTTAGCTGGGAACAACCGGAACTACGACTGTTGCAGCACGCCTCGAAAGAATAAAATATCCTATCTGTGCTTTGATACGGTTGCTCGTTGCTGCAAACTTACGATCTCCTCTGTTACGCGATAAAATTCAATTGTCCTATTTGCGGCGAAGTGTCGTCGCCTCTGTTGCTTTTTATAAAAAAAAAAGGATATTTATGCTTCGTATCCTGTCGATTATTTTAGCGGTTTGCTTGGCTTGTGACGAGTCTCGAACGCACGTGGGACTTTCGGACAAAAGCGCAGTCGCCAGAAGCTTCGTTGATATTAAATTTCTATCGAACAGAGGCAATTGTTAGCTTGTTTTAATATCCACGGGGCGGGGAAATATATCTCCATTTCATTTGCTCTACCACGAGATACAATACGCGAATTTTTCATCAATTGAAGGAAGGGAATTTCAATAAAAATTTATTTCGTCCAAATATCGTAACGCTCCGCTTTAACCAGTTAGCTGTTCTTCACGAGTACACTCGTTGCAAAGAAATGCACGAGCCTCCGAGTGATACAATTAAAAAATAAAATTCATTTCGTTGCGATTTAATTCTATATTGTAACACGCGCGCTCTGTGTCTGACGAGTATACTCGTCATCGCTTACCTTTTCACCCACGTCTCAGGTGCGCGCCTTTCACTTCGCAACAGCTGACTGGTTAAATGTTCATTACTTACATTTTTGCATTTTGCTCTGCAAAATTCATAAACATTCGCGGTCTAATAGTAACAATAAAACATAACAGTAAAACTAATAAAAATAACAATACATAAATGGAAAAAATTCTCTGCTACTGACTCACATTTGGCTGACATTTCAGCTATTGGAATATTCGAATAACAAATTGTAGGATCTTTACTGCAATTAGTTTATTTACAATAAATGGATTAAACAGGGAACGATGGTTGTTTAACGTGAACTAATCACAGTAACGTATTATAATTAAGACAATTAGGTAATTAATTTGCAACTCTCGTCATCCAACGCTCTCTCGACAACGCAATTCGCAAACTCTGACTTCTCAACTCGCAATTTCTTTTCTTTTTTATTTGGAAGAAGTTTACCATCAATTCTCATTGAGAATTATAAATAAATTATTCTGGCCTGCTACCATAACGTGAATAATAAATGATTATCATATGTTTGATTCTAGCTGAATCCAATGCAATGTCTTTTTAGCCTGCTGACCTGATCCTGTCAAGTAATTGTGTAATTAATGGGTTTTGGTGGCTGTTAACTCTCATGTTACATCTATTCCTGAATTTCCATATTTCTTCTTTAACTGTTGGTATTTCAAGGTCGCGGTGTATTGTTTCCTTGGTAACATACAACTCACACTGACTGTTCATCCGTTTTCGTCCCTTGGCAACCGCACGTCCTTTGTCTTAGCCCCACCAAGCACATGTTCCGCTTGTTTATAACTCGCCCAACACCCCCCGGGCCCCTTCGAGGAATTTCGAAGAAAAAAGAAAGAAAGGATAAAGGAAGAATCGAGCTGCAGACAGCCGCCAAGAGAAGAGCGTACAGCAGAAGCGCTGCCCAACAAACGCGTCTCTCTGGCCGTTTTCACGAGTGTCCTGAAGCGCGAACTGCTATGACCAGCGATTCCGGCGCGCGTGTTCACGCGTGGTTGCCGCTACAATTTCCACGGTGAAACGCGGAACGTGGAAGTGGCGCGGAGACAGCCACCTCGCACTATGCGTAAACCAGCTTTAATTAGTCGAAACGAGCTTTAATTAGTCCTGACGCAGACATTGCCAGCGTTACGCTGTTCACAGCTACCGACGCTTCTCTTCGTCTTCGTCTTCTTTTTCTCATTTTCGCTTGCGCCTGCCTCTGTTTACTTTGTTCTTCTTCAACGTCTTCGCCAACGCTAGCACCAGGGGATCATCTTTCAGACAAACTGGCTTCCCACGATGCAACACGGCCTACATATTCACGACTTGCTCCTGGAGAGCTTCCCAAAGACCGGGAAGCGAGCTTCCGCGACCGCACGTGTCAGGTTATCGGGTCAACCACGTTGGTCTGGTCCATCACGCTACGTCGAAATCGTCCATTACGTGGGTCGTCTGGTTGTTGGCCCATGGCCATTTCGACGATGACGAAGAATCGACGTGGAAGAGCCTTGGACAGAAAGCAAACGCTGCTCTCTCGGACGTGGCATCGCAGCGATTCGAAACACGGTAGCTCGCAGCGTCCCAGAGCTGATGGATTTCGTGCTGAGACGAGATCATTCGCTGGCTGAAGCTTTTTTTTTAATCCGACGAAGATTAAGTGTTGCTAGATCTCGTCCCCGAGATGAATTTCAATTTTGCAAGATCTTCTAATCGTCGCAGCGAACGTGTACGTTCACGTTCGAGAGTTTCAGGATGGTTGGCGTGTCAATTTTTAAATCGAAAAGAATTCAAGAAGATGATAAAGATAGATAAGAGAAAGGCAGAGAAATGTAGACACGTTATGCCAGAGATTTTATTAAAGCCAATTGTTGTTTAATATATCGTGCAATTTTAAATACAACGAAATATAATCTAGGACGAATAACAGAGCTTTGTTAAAAATGGTAAATGTTAGGAGACTTGCGAGCGGAAGCGAAAGTAGGGCAAGTCCGCACACCAAATCCAACTAATTTATTTTCTAATTGTTACTGGGAATAAAAATGTGACAACCATCCGATATTTATAGTTACGTTTCCAGGTACAGGAAATGTATTTTTAAATTGTTTGTTAAAAAGAAACAGAAGTAGAATGAAAAATTTTCATGGTACAATTAATTACATTCGTTATACGTATGTTATATACAGGCAACTGTACGGAGCTTGTTTCTGCGACCTGCTTCTTTGAATTTTATTTAATTTTATCAAATTTATCAGTTTCGTTTTAAGCGTTTGTTAACACGATTTTGATTTTCCGTCGTTGCCACATTTTTCCAACATAATGAATTATTCGTATCGCACGTGGAATTATCATTTTATAACTTGTTGGAACACAGCATGTTAATTGGGATGGATTAAATGATTGGCGATTAAACAGAAGTGCGTAGAATTTTGACAGTTATGGAATACGCGTTAATATCGCAAAAGCATCAATTTATTTTCTGGCATTTGTACAGGCGAATATTGGGAACATTGAACTCTACGTTCGATCCAACGCGTCATAAATCTTTGGAATCGAAAATTGTTTGACGTGCCAAACAAAAATTTGTAAAAAGAGAAAAAAGGAAACATTGGAAAATAATAATCAAATTATAATGAAATCCGCGTTACATTTCTAGGACTGAGTCGCGAGACTACGGTGCAATAATTTAGGATAATTTGTTTAGTCTTCTAATATATTTCATTTTTATTACTATTCTATGCTTTGTTCGATAAAAATATGAAATTCGGTGATCGAACGATGCTGAAATTCGAATTAAACGATCGAATTGAATTTTGACTGAAACCTACGAGCCAACGTCGAAGTTTGATTTAATTTTAATGTATTTTACGTATAAATAATCTTGCACTTCTCTAATTGAGCAGTTAAGGTCGTAAAAGATAGAAAAGAAGAAGCTAATTTTAAAAGTAAGCTAGTAACATCGTTAAAAAATAAAGGTACGACTTTTTCTTTTAGCGAGCAACCAGGTAAACTGCATGCAGAATACAGCGAAAAAGAAGTTTATAAATCGTAGAATAATTTATTTTAGCTTTTAGGGCTATCACGATGAAGCTGCGATCGTAAGCGCCAACTAGACCATGCTTTTACCATTTATTCTGCTTCTAAACTTCTAAATCTTGTAAACGCAGAAATTGTGCGGTATCGAAATGATGAATGACGTTGACGACGAAATTGACAGAAATTTTCATTTCTCACGCGTCATTTGCCATTTCAACTTCCTCGTCAACCCATTGATTACCAAGCAGTGAAATAATATTTGCAAGCTACTTAAACGCAAAGTTATTAATTAGAATAAATGATTCGTACATATATCGGCTTGGCAACTAAGTGATTGCGGATTTTGTCATTAGGTGGTATTGACAAATCCGCAGTCGCTTAGTTGCCAACCCATAGAACAGAATCTGTTGATAGAAACAGACATTGTTGCTATCTATTATACAAAGTAGCGGACACAAGTTTGAAGTTCAAAGTTGCCTAATTTTTACTATGCTTCGATTAGCATCAAGTTTCCTATCTCTGTGGTCTTTTGCACAAAGCGGAACGTGTCTTCTTACTTGCTTTGCATTGGCTTGGCAACTAAGTGATTGCGGACTTGTCAATGCCACCTAATGACAAAACCCGCAATCACTTAGTTGCCAGCAAGAGAACATAAGGAAACAGGATAACAGCAACGATAGGAAGCAAATCGTGATGTTGTCCATGTTCAGAAATACGAACACGAGGAGAAAACGCGGTCGGACAGCTGAAAACTTGCAATTAGCATACGAGCACCTGACGGATCTTCAAGCTCGTTCTTCTCGGAAACGAAGCCTCGAACGAAAAAACGTCGCTCTTCCTCTTCGACCTGTCTTTGCACGTAGAATCAACAGCCGATCGCTCGCACCACGATTTCCCAGATAATTGTACGCAATTCGCAAAAGTATATCAAGTACCTAGAACATTGGCTTGGCAACTAAGTGACTGCGGATTTTGCCATTAGATGGTACTGATAAAATCCGCAATCACTTNAGTTGCCAATAGAACAGAACGTTTATTCGTATTTCACAGCCTATCGCGAAAGATATTGTTGCTATCTGTTATATAAAGTAGCGGACAGGAGTTTAAAGTTCAAAGTTGTCTAATTTTTACTATGCTGCGATTAGCATCAAGTTTCCTATCTCTGTGGTCTCCTGCTCAAAGCGGAACGTGTCTTTTAACTTCCTTTGTATTGGCTTGGCAACTAAGTGATTGCGGATTTTGCTATTTGGTGGTATTGACAAATCCGCAATCACTTAGTTGCCAGCCCATAGAATGCTACTCAATACATGTAAATAGCTATTTATATATATAAAATTGGTTTGTTAGGGTACAAAAGATGCATTAGAGTAACAAACATTGCATAAAATTTCACTATACAGATCAAAAACGCAAATGCAATTTGTCTGAAAGAGAAGAGAATGTACGACAGTGGCATAAGTATTGGAGTTTCTGCGAGCTTCATGAAAGTCTAGCATTTAAAGGGAAAAACGATACAGAGACGAAAAAGAAATTCAACAAATCCTTGAAATTCTCCATCGATAAATTGCAAAATTTCGATAATTAACAAAACGCACAAGCACAATAGTTCCAATCCTAATCAACAAAGATACGTTTGCAAGGAAAAAGTAAAAAATAAAAAACAATTACAGTTCCTTAAAGGAAATCTTTTTTTCTTCTGAAGGAAAAACAAGATTCTGCTTTTTCACCGTATATTTTCAGCGTTCTTTTCGTGCAGAGACCCCCGATATCGATTTGTCAATCCTTAAAATTCTCTTGCGTAACTAACAAGTTGCAAAATGTCGATAATTAATTAATTAAACACACAAACACACTAGTTCCAATCCTGATCAACAAAGATACGTTCGCAAGGAAAAACTAAAAAGTAAAAAATAAAAAATAGGAAACAATTACAGTCCGTTGAAGGAAATTTTTTTTTGCCTTCCGGAGGATCCTGTTTACAGGAAAACAGGATCCTGCTTTTTCACCGCATATTTTCAGCGTTCTTTTCGTGTAAAGAGACCCTCGATATCGATTTGTCGTGGGCTTCCGGTCACGCGATATCCAAACCCGCTTTGATATCCGCCGGTACGTTAACGTTTCTTTCCATTGTCTGTTGCAGAGTTTACGCAACATGATGACAGCCAATACGACGGATGCCTGTGAAACGCGTGATCCCTGCCAACACGGCGGAATCTGCATTTCCACCGACAGTGGACCCTTCTGCGAGTGCCGGTCCGGCGATTATGAGGGCGCCTATTGTGAGAAAGGTAGGTTGTTTTACATCCGGAAGCTTCGTTGTTTACGATCGTTGTTGTTGCCGCGCGTACAGTCTCTTGTTTGCGGAAACGATCGGACAGGTCGCAGCTCTGTCCGCCGCGTTTGTCGGCTTTCGATCTTCATCTTCGCCGAGCGAAGCTTTTGTGCCGATTCGTGCAATGGTCACAGCGTCACTCTACTAGGCAATTGCGTTAGCCATGGCTAACAGCACAGTGGGAAATTCCAGTCACAGAAATTGGATAATTCGATGGCGGAAAATAATATGCAGTGAAATTGCAGGCTGATAATTTTTGCAATTTCAATTTTATATCGTTTAGTGTAAACAGGGTTTTTGTTATTAAAAAGGTATACAAATATAGAAAATACTAGGCAACTGCGTTAGCTGTGGCTAACAGGACAGTGGGAAATTCCAGTTACAGAAATTGGATTATTCGATGGGGGAAATTATATGCAATGGAATTGCAGGCTGATAATTACAGAAATTGGATTATTCGATGGGGGAAATTATATGCAGTGGAATTGCAGGCTGATAATTTTTGCAATTATCAACTGTATCGTTTAGTGTAAACAGGGTTTTTGTTATTAAAAAGGTATACAAATATAGAAAATACTAGGCAACTGCGTTAGCTATGGCTAACAGGACAGTGGGAAATTCCAGTCACAGAAATTGAATGATTCGATGGGGAAAAATAATATGCAGTGGAATTGCAGGCTGATAATTACAGAAATTGGATAATTCGATGGGGGAAATTATATGCAGTGGAATCTTAGGCTGATAATTTTTGCAATTNTCAATTGTATCATTTGCTGTAAAGAGGATTTTTGTTATTAAAAAACTATACCAATATAGAAAATGAGTTTGCAAGGAAATCTTCTTTAAGACAGGTACCTTTTCCATGCAAAGAAATTTTAGAATTGTTTAGAAATGTAATAAATGTTTCTTCTTCTTATTTATTTATTTATTTAAATCGCATCTATTCATTTGGGTCATTAGCAATCACGTTACTCGCGTCACCATAAATACGAAAGATTACAAGTTTGATTATGCATTGAGTTGAATCAAAGGAGAAATATAGATACGTTTCAAGAACTTCGATACGTCAGTTGACAATGCTAGCTGTTCTATCTGCATTTTCGTTAATTAGGTTACAGTGTTCTTTGATATTGGTACATCGAGGAAGATACGATAAAGTGTTCCATTTGGTTAATTGCATTGCATATTATAGTTCCTTTCTTTAGTAAGGCGGGGTTAATTTTCGTCCTAATTTGCTGATAATCTTTTTACACAAAATGCAGCAACAGCTGCTTGTTAACATTACTATTCGTTAGTATTAAATTACGATGAAATTCTGAACGAGAAAATTGCAAGAAAAAAGAACAATGCGCAAACCAATAACATCAGAGTACCAGTTTTAGGAGAATTAAAACATTGATAAACGTAAATGCGAGCAACATCCAAATGCTCCAAATAATTACGTGCTTATGCAATTTAATCCAGTGAATTGACGTTGGCTGTAATTATCCATTGAGACGGTATTAATAATAACGAAGAATTACACTTCGATACGGACACGTATAACGTTGTAATTATTAAACAACTAACTCGTATCGAGCCCATTAAAAAGTTACAGCGGAATAAAAATGTCTAGTACATCCGATGTTTAATAAATATTTCCAATTACACTTTCTTCAACGTTGAGCGATCACATAGTACAAGGACGATACAACGCACGGAATGTTAAACGCGCGATCATGTTTAACGCACGCCGCGTTTCTCGTTAACGGCGTTCGTACGTTGAATTTTAATAATAGAATTTTTCGTCAGCGCCCAGCGTATGATTTATTATAAAACTACGACGTCCGGTATCGGGGAAATATTTCGCGTTTCGCACGAACCAGCGGAGCAGCAACATCGCGCATACAATCCAATTAATTGCGATACTGACACGACCTCTTTTCGCCATCAGCCTTTTACACCGCTACACTTTCCACGCTGTTAATCCGTTAATGCCGTGCCAGCTCGAGTTCCCCTAAAACGATATCGATCACCACGTCGCGTACTCGTAACGCGCGCATCTCTGCTAAAGCGGTCGAATTTTAATTATTTGCTCGGTGCATATGAAACATCGTCGCGCGAAAACAAAACTTCATTCAGATACGATTTTAATCGAATTTTATTCGCTTTTTCGTATCTTCTAATTTCTTGTGTAATTAATTAGTATTCCAGGCATGTGGGATTTGGTCGAACGGATCCGCGTGATGTACAGACACAGGACGAGTATCGTCTTGTTTGTAGGAAAATAGGAAAAAATGTGGAACAAAAGTTGTTGATTATCGGGTTGGTTCACAGGAGGATCGAAAAATTGGTCAAGAAAAAAAGAGTAGGAAAATGATCAAGTATACTTGAAGCTAATTCCGGACTGGCTAGGACTAAATAATCGATAGCAGGTCGTTCCGAGTGTGAAAATAAGCGCCTTCGAGGAAAATATATTTGAAAATTTACCATACGCGTGTGCTGGTAGTAGAATTCTTAACTGAACCAATTCAAAGTCGGAATTTTTCTGAAAATTAACACTAGAACTATAGTTAACGCGAAGCTATTTCTACCAAAATTAGTCAAAATCACTGGTCTTTAAAAAATACGTGGTAATAGAATATTTTTATATTTATTGATTTATTACTTTCTTACGGAAGCAATTCCATGTTACGTAGTACATTTTTGCTGTTATTAATCCATGGGACCATAATCCCTAAACGAGGGTTGACACATTTATAAAATTGTAGAACAAGTGGTTCTGACTGCTGTGGTATTTCTAGCGTCAGCATCTAGCGATCCAGCAATCGATCCGGAATTTTCCTGATAACTGATATCGTCATGTCGAATGATACATGGTAAAAATTTGAAAAACGTGTGGCAAGTTGTAGAAAACGAGGAACCTGGGTAATTGGGGTTCGATAGACAGATTACAGGACTCCTGTACACTCTGACAAGTACCAGTCATTTTCACTGCTATTGGCATAAGTAGCCTCGACACAAAATTATTTTCAGTTTAAATACATGAAAAACAAAATAAAAAAATAAAGGTCGTTACATCATTGCGGAAAAAATATAACACGAAGTAGGAATTTTAAAGAAAAATTGCAAAAGCAATCGATTTGACTGGTAGTTTTAGTGTGATGTTGCGCAGGTTATATTATATCAACCATAAATTAATTTTAGACACATCTAATCGACAATGAACCAAGTTCAAGTATACTCGATCAATTTTCAAAGTCGATTTTTTCGAAAACTAAGTCAAAAATGAGAAAATAGTATTCTACATTGTTTTCTCATTTTTCCATAAGAAACCTCATCGTGGCCACCTTTACGTGTTATTCGACCTATTTCTTAATTGCGTACGAATAACGTTATGTTTAACAAATACGATCAGTCGACAACGCAACAATGCAACAGAAATTAAACGACAACGTATACTTCGTTGTGTCAGTCGGAATTCTGCGGCATTTGCTTCTTCAACAATTAACGTTACGCGTTACAGTTTAAGTAAGCTTTCATCGGATAATAATGGTACACAGTTTGCATGTAATGAAATATTGACAGAAAGTCAGTTTCGTTTCGCTGCTAATCCTGGAACCGCGTCGGAAATAATTTCGTTGTACGCGATATCCCCAGTGAACTCTGACTTTTGCCGCGCACGCTATTAACCGCATGAAGCGTACGATGTTTCATTCATTGTGCAACGATAAAATAACACCAGCGTCCTATCGTACGGTGATAAAATTCACGGTACACGTCTTAAAGAGAACTTTGAGGGAAGATAGATAGATAAATGTGTTTTGCGAGCGGACTTTGCAACAGTTTAATCGAACAAATTGTTTCTCATTTTTTTTTTTTTCATTTTGTTAGAAACTACGCGAGTGTCCCTGCTTTGTCGATTTAGTTGATCGAATGTATAACCATGCAAGAAAGAATCCTCCAAATTTGTCAACAGAAAATTGAATCGGAATGAAATGTGGAAGGAAACGTATAATTTCATGATCAATATGCATTGATTCATTTTTCAAATTTTGAAGTTGAACTCCGCATCATTTATGTACTATCTTCAATGGAATATACTGTCATTATATCCTGATATTTGTGATTTATTTAGAATGAATGGATTGTACAAACATAGACAGGAAAACGATGGCAGATTAACATGAACTAATCGCAACAACACGCTACAACTTAGACAACTCTCAACACGACGGATCCAACGTTCTCTCTCACGCTGACCACACTCTCTCGACAACGCTAGCAACACTATACTCTACAACGCTAGCAACACTATACTCTACAACGCAACTCGCACTCTCTGACTTCTCGATTGCAACTCTCCGACTTGCAAACTAAAACTGACTGCTCTCGCATCTCTTTTGTCTTTTCGTAGACCCGCCACGCACGTGTCCCTCTTTACAAAACTATACGATCGAAGAACGCCTCGGCTCTCGCTACATTGTATCGCTAACTCCTAGGGCCTTATGTCCGCGATACTACATTTATTCCATTCCTTTCGTTTTTTGATGTTGTTTTGCCTGGAACAATTGCTACAAATTTAGAAGAAAGTATTGGGCTCGGGTTAGCTTAGTGATTAGTCGTTGAAAACGTTCGAGACAGAATCCTTTCTTCGGATATCGATATATTTTGCTAGAATATCGTTATGTAATTAATTAAATTATATAATTTTGTTAGAAAATACAGCTTAAGATGTGTAATCCTTACACCATTACACGAGATTATGGTGCCTTTTTGTCTTTTTCTTTTTTTTTACTAAGATTAAATCTACCACAGGCTTCTTTATGAGATTGAGAATTTATTAGAAACAGCGTGCACGTTGGCGCACAATACACGGAGGAGATTATTCTTTTCTTTATCGAAATTAAATTCATCGTGGGTCTTTTTATTGAATTAAAAGTTTATCAGAAACAACGTGTGTACACCTTAACGCATTTCGCGGTGGAAATACTTCGCAGATTATCAGTTAATCGTTGGTCACGTAATACATAGTGTGTCCCCTTTTATGCTCTTATTAACGTCGCTGGAGTATTATCAAGAATTATTATGCATTTAGAGTTATTATAATGCAGCATACTATGCGGCCTGTAAGAATTTTCTCAGCCTCCAGTTCAATAGGGCAATGTGAATACCAAACATAATTACCATTTACTATTTTCTCGATTATTCGTATTTTTCTAAATTGCAGTTTTTAACGAAAACACGAAGATTGAACGATATTTGCGGGTAACAAAAACGTAGCACGAAATATACTACGGAACATTTCGGAAATTAATTTTGACAAAGTATCAAGTCCAAGCTACAAATAGTAGAATCTAATAATTAGCATATCTCGTTGTGTATTTAATTAGTCAATAGACTTCACTGGGAATAGACTAGAAGATGGTAGAATTTTAGGTTGGAACAAATATTTCTGCCACTCGTCGAATCTTCTTAAATTTGCATATTTACAATCAAATGTTTGGATGTTATAAAATTGAAATACGAGGTAATATGCAGAAAATATGGAAAGGAAAGTGGTCGTTACGGTATTTAGAGAGTAAACCAATTTCTTAAACAAATTCCGACTCTGCAATTTCTCGTAATTAGAATGCCGATGTTTACGCGTTTATGATGAAAAATTGAAACGCGCAAAAATGTATAAAAATACGTACGGGGATACATGAAATATCTAAAGTAATTCCTTGTTATACTGTTTCTTTAACGTTAACCGGTTTCAAAATTTAATTTAAAATTAACATTTCCGTCGTTCGTCTAACTTTCTGCAAATTGTCATGTTAACAAAAATCGAGAAATCAGATGATATAAGAATTTGCATAAAAAAATAACGACGAATGCGCAATCTTAAATTAAATTTTCTACACAAAATTGACGTAGGCAAGAATTTCCATTCGCATAAACGTCCGCCGTCTGCTCCTAAATTCACCAAAGATACGAATTTACATAAGCAGCTGCGGCTTAATCGCCACTTGAAAAAAGACAACGGTCAATTTAATTCACGCTCGCGAGTTGCTAAAAGAAAAAAAAAAAAAAGAAAAAAGAAAAAGAAAGACACGCGTTTTTCCTGCACCGTGAAAAAGCCTGGAGGAATGCCGGATCACGTTCCGACAAATTTAAAAGGTCGTGAGCGAAATTTCATGTTTCTCCGCGGACAGCCAACGTCCGGGATTTACTTTAATTGCGATTTACTATGCGAAGTAAAACTCCGTGGCTCAGCGTGCACTTACGCTCGTGCTAATGCTGTCAGACGCTATCAAATCGACGTGGTCCACTTTGTCGCTCGTTTGTTTTTATCTCCGAAAAAAGGCTGACCGGCACACGGCTATGAATTCAGCCCGGCGATCCCGCTCTCATTATAATACATTTGAATAAATCTCCGGTTTTTATACTCTGCGACGTATTTTTATCGTAATCCAAATTTTGCCAACGATTCTGGCAATTAGGAACCCGGTTTGCTTCACCACAGGACTTTTAATGCGACCAAACAGTCTTTGCAATTGACGCTTCTCTCAACTATTGGGTTGGCAACTAAGTGACTGCGGGTTTTGCCATTAGGTGCCAATGACAAAACCCGCAGTCACTTAGTTGCCAAGCCAATACACTGGTCCTACACTCTAACGACCATTATTGAAAAATAACTTGGGATTTGTTCAATAATTTATTGATTAATAATATCGACAGATAGTAGGTGGTATATTACAATAAATTTCATTATTATAATTTTGAGATTAAAGTAAAATACCATCTGTTTTATTACGAGCATACTGATGCCAATACTACGTGAGTTGTGCTTTGTAAAATTGTACTAATATTAGTTTTATGTAATTAATACTAGTCTTGTGTGATTCTAAAGATTAAAATAAAATGTAGAAAATTCTACTTATCTCATAAATAATTATATTTATTAACGAAGATAATTTTTGCTGACTCGTTCATGGGTCAACATGGTCTGACGACTCATCTCTCTAGCGTTAAAGAGCCAAACTCTCTGTGATAATTTCCATCACAGTAGAATTCCATTTATATATTTTACTTGAAATTGTAATTAGTTTTTTTTCTAATTATATGATATTAGGTTGTCCGGAAAGTTTCTTTCGTTCTAGAAGGAAACAATAGATGCGAAACATTTTTATGTTATATTTTATTACACGTATGAATATACTGCACGTAATGCAAAATCGATCATACGATGTAAATTGTAGGATAAAAGAAAGTAATGCATCGAAAGAATATAAAACAAAAAATCTGTTGTACGTCTATTGTTTCCTCGTGAAACGAAAGAAACTTTCCGGACAACCTAATACCTGGCCACGCGAGAGTCTCGCATATCTGACAAAGTTTGTGCATTCGTGGCGCGATATAAAAAGCGTTTTATAGCGAGCTAGGCTGATGAATTGTCATTCGTTTCGCCTGTGTCATCCATTTTTGTATGATTTTCTTATGATGATTTGTATGATGTTCTTGCAACGCACGTACGAAATTTCAAGTGGAATAAAAGGCAGAAAAATGAAGGCAGACGGTGAAAGTTCTATCAATTGGACTTGATCTCTGTTTTCTCTGGTTAGGCGGATGATTGTTTTAACGGTGGTGAGATCGAGATTTTAGCAGATTTGAAGCAGCTAATAGGCTGTTTGTGGCGAACAAAGTGGAGAGATTAAAAGTTGGAAAGCTCTCTGTGATAACAAGCGAATATACGGGAAAAGCGTAATAAAGCTTTCGTGATTTGAACAAGCGATACGAAACAGCTGATCGAGACTCGCGATTTAGTCGCGGCAAATTAACTTTCTGACAATTAACTCTACCTTCGCATTACGACATTTGCCCTTTTGCCGTCGCACGCTCGAATTTTCGCTCGTTTTTCTCAAGTAGAACCGTTCAAAGTACAACGATATATCCAGTGTTTCTATTCGTTTTCGTATAATCTTTTTTAATTTTCAGTTTACCAGCTAAGCGGATTTCTAAATAAAATTAATTTCAACGTAATTTACGATAATCGAGATTTCTAAATAAAATTAATTTTAACGTAATTTACGGCAATTTGATCAACTTTCGATATGAGAAATTTTGCAAAGAAACGCACGTTTCTCAATTGCAATTCCCTGCTGCATAATCCTCCAAGTACAAATTATTTATTTCCAAGAATAAAATCCCACCCTTGATACAGGGGGTTGAACGTCATACGATCGTATCGTGGAAGAAAATTTCATCCCTCGAATATTCCGTGTCGTAGCTTTTGACCTTCTTCGCGGTTAATCGTCTGTTCTTCTTCCATTATCTTGAAACATTGTAATTGTTAAACAATCGTACACGTTCGTTTGAAAGTTTCGGATCGCGTGTATTTCGACCATTTCACCAAAGCAAAAACCTTGTTCCGAAGCTCGTTTCAAAGCTCATGCATTTAAACGCGCCCTTAACTTGCTACTTGCCAGCGAGTTTTCTTTCAACTTACGACAGCGCTTTTTCAAAAGAGTGCTTAATTTAAACAATTGTCAAGTCACAGGGAACGTATTGCCTCATTGATATTGAAAGTCGCGTTCCACTCGGCTGACAACCGACAAACTTTCCACAGTTTTAGTAAAATATCGTACGGGATCTTTGGTGTTATAAAACGCTGGAAATAGAGGAGGCAAGAAGATGGTAAAGAATTTCTTCTTCCCGAAGCGGAAAATATTTTACCGAAATAAAACACTCAAAGACGTATCTTCCCACGATTGCTCCATTCTTTACGGAAAGGTGGAAAGCGGAATGGAGAAATGTAATAAAATAAAATAGGATAGAATTCTACGCCGAGCTCTTTGTATCATCGGAATCAAAGTACTCGGCCAGGTGTTTGGAAAAGGAAGATAGGATGGTAGAGAGGATAGAAGGAAGAGATTCGAGGAAATGTTCTTTCTAAGCAACAGTCAGAAAGACAATTTTTAACTTTCAAGTCCTATCGGTATTTCGAAAATCGTTACGAGAGGAGAAAAGTAACGGCGATTTTCTCGCGGCACACAATTGCAATTACCGTAAATTCGAAATTATTAAAAGAAGGAGAGAAGGAGTTAGATGTAAGCAAAAATATATGAGATAAATAAATAACAAATGAAAATACTAAGAAATATATCAGAGAAATGTAGACGCGTAAGAGAAGCAAAGACATGTTGGCAACTAAGTGATTGCTGATTTTGTCAATACCACCAAATGACAAAATCCGCAATCACTTAGTTGCCAATCCAATGCAAAGGAAGTAAGAAGACACGTTCCGCTTTGTACAGAAGACCACAGAGATAGGAAACTCGATGCTAATCGTAGCATAGTAAAAATTAGGCAACTTTGAACTTTAAACTTCTGTCCGCTACTTTATTTAACAAATAGCAACAATATCTTTCGCGATAGGCTGTGAAATACGAATAAACGTTCTGTTCTATTGGCAACTAAGTGATTGCGGATTTTATCAGTACCATCTAATGGCAAAATCCGCAGTCACTTAGTTGCCAAGCCAATGTTCTAGGTACTTGATATACTTTTGCGAATTGCGTACAATTATCTGGGAAATCGTGGTGCGAGCGATCGACTGTTGATTCTACGTGCAAAGACAGGTCGAAGAGGAAGAGCGACGTTTTTTCGTTCGAGGCTTCGTTTCCGAGAAGAACGAGCTTGAAGATCCGTCAGGTGCTCGTATGCTAATTGCAAGTTTCCAGCTGTCCGACCGCGTTTTCTCCTCGTGTTCGTATTTCTGAACATGGACAACATCACGATTTGCCTCCTATCGTTGCTGTTATCCTGTTTCCTTATGTTCTCTTGCTGGCAACTTAGTGATTGCGGGTTTTGTCATTAGGTGGCATTGACAAGTCCGCAATCACTTAGTTGCCAATCCAATGCAAAGCAAGTAAGAAGACACGTTCCGCTTTGTGCAAAAGACCACAGAGATAGGAAACTTGATGCTAATCGAAGCATAGTAAAAATTGGACAACTTTGAACTTCAAACTTCTGTCCGCTACTTTGTATAATAGATAGCAACAATATCTGTTTCTATCAACAGATTCTGTTCTATGGGTTGGCAACTAAGTGACTGCAGATTTGTCGATACCACCTAATGACAAAATCCGCAGTCATTTAGTTGCCAACACAATATATAGGAATACGCAAACAAAAAGATATTGCGCAGTATCGTTTGGCACGAAGCTTGTTAGAGAACGAAGCAACAAGCGATAAATCTTTTTTGCGACATTTCATTCGGACGCGGTCGTTCAGGGAAATTTGCCTGCGCATTCGTAAGCTGGCGATTTTTACGAGCAGCTGCCGCCGCTGATTAGAACAACCGCCGCGTTTCTTATTCCTTGCTCCTTTTATCGTTGCCTTCGCTTCCTTATTATTCACGGCCGTATCAATGCTTTAAATTAATGCCATCTTGGCGCGGGGCTCATTGTTGCATAAAATACGCGGCCGCTCGTGCCGCGAATTTATAGCGCGATTACCGGCGACCTAATGCACGCTCGCCTTGTAAATCATTCTTGATTCACGCTGGTCGCGATACAGTGTCTGACAGTGTAGCCGGCTGTAATGAAATTACATCGCCATGCAAAGTATCGATGCAATGGAACGACAAGCTTACACCGGCGTACAAAAATGTTCGGTTAAATGGAACTGCCATTTCTAGTTTCTCTTTTCAGCTAACAGCAAAAGCCAGGCGAGTCTCGGCTGGCAACGGAACGAGATAACACAAGTAAATGACACTAAAATCAGCACGAAAATGGATGTATTCGTGTTGTTTAAAATCTACGACCGCTGGATGTTCTTAGTTTCATTTTAGGAAAAAGGGACTCCCCATAAAACGATTGACCAAACTCCCTTGACACTAGAACCACCGATGGTTAACATGAAGCTATTTCTACCAAAATTAGTCAAAATCACTGGTCTTTAAAAAATACGAGATAATAGAATATTTGTATATTTATTGATTTATTACTTTCTTACAGAAGCAGTTCCATGTTACGTAGCACATTTTTGCTATTGTTAATCCATCTACGACCATGATCGACCTAAACGAGGGCTGACACATTTATAAAACTGTAGGACCAGTCGTTTTGACTGCTGTGGTATTTCTAGCGTTAGCATCTAATTTTCCTGATAACTGATATCGTCATATCGAATGATACGCGGTGAAAATTTGAAAAACGTATGGCAAGTTGTAGAAAACGAGAAAACTAATTGGGGTTCGATGAACAGATTACAGGACTCCTGTACACTCTGACAAGTACCAGTCATTCCCACTGCTATTGTATAAGTAGCCTCGATACAAAATTATTTTCAGTTTGAATACATGAAAAAGAAAATAAAATTCATTGTATTATTCTTTTAGTCATCGTTGCAAAAGACGTTACATCATTGCGGAATTTTAAAACAAAATTGTAAAACCAGTCGTTCTGACTGATGTGGTATTTCAGCGTCAGCATCTAGCGATCCAGCGATTAATCCGGAATTTTCCTGATAACTGATATCGTCATGTGGAATGATACGCGGTAAAAATTTGAAAAACGTATGGCAAGTTGTAGAAAACGAGAAAACTATTTGGGGTTTGATGAACAGATTACAGGACTCCTGTACACTTTGACGAGTACCAGTCATTTTCACTGCTATTGGCATAAGTAGCCTCGATACAAAATTATTTTCAGTTTGAATACATCAAAAACAAAATAAAAATCCTTGTATTATTCTTTTAGTCATCGTTGCGAAAGTCATTACATCATTGTGGAAAAGAATATAACACGAAGTAGGAATTTTAAAACAAAATTGTGAAACCAGTCGTTCTGACTGATGTGGCACTTCTAGCGTCAGAACAAAATACCAGAACACTGGACACAACTTAACGCTAGACGACAAAGGAAACAAGTCTTCTTCTTTTACCAAATAACACGGTTTACGAAAATTATACGAAACATCGGAGAAAGAAGCGATCATTGCTGCCAAAGTTTCCTTCGTCGAATAAATTTCACGACCGATGGTTGGTGAAATTTCGTGACACAGTGGTCGGATTCCATTTATCGCGCCTCTGCCCTGCGATCTCTTCCAGCAGGAAAAGCGTCGTCCTTTCTGTAGTGTTTGCAACAGATCTGAAAGAGGACTGATTATTCCGACCCTAATAAATCCTCTAGTTCGTTTTTCTCTGGCCGTTTCCATCGCGGTCCGCCGCTATTTCATCGTCCGTTTCTCTTTCTTCCCGCAAAAGTCTGCCACAGGACTTCAACGTGGTCGTTAAACCGTGGAAATTACATTATATCGCGCAGAACGACCGCGCCTCTCGCCAGAAAAGAAACAATCGAGTCGAAGGAAAAAGCTGTTGAGGGTAGCGTCGAAAAATTCCACTACGAATCCTGACAATCTACATTTTCCTTCTAATTACGTTGCTCTGATCGATTAACGATATCATAGCCGAGAAGAAAAGCTACATATTAAATCGTTGCTTTTTTATTAAATTAACCGGTGCGCTTAGTGTACTCGAAATAAATATTTCTCAATCGTTGCTTGCCACGTGTTGAATTTGTGACATTTTCGTAAACGATAGCGAAGAAAGATACATTTCCTTCGGGCGTATTTTCCAGTTATAGAAAACGATTAATTTTCGTACACGCGGAAAGAAGAAATTCTCTTCACAGCCATCGTAATTATCAATTTAAAGCGACACTGAAAAGATTGAATCAAAAGTTGCGAAGCAGTTGTCTCGACTGGTTGTTTTGTCTTACGGCTCTTTTTACCGGAGAACTGCTCGATTGTTTATTATAAATTTCCGTGAAAGTCTAGAAAACGCTGCCAAAGGCGCTTCGAACGATTCATTGCCGAGAAAGGCAAGAAATTCTCCAGAGAAGACACTGTGAAGCTGTTTAATAAATCGCAAAATGTCACCGAATAAGGCGCGACGCAGGTTGCAACGCGATGACTTTGAAAATACGCCTTAATCTTCCTTTTTAATTCCCAGACAAAGAAGTACAAATTATGCGAACTAAGAGTTCCGCGTTACCACTTAGTTGCCAAACCAATATATCTTCAGAGACAAACGATTTTCTCATTCGCAAGTATTTTATAGAAAATTATGTCACTTTCAGATTAGGCAAGAGGATTTGCCTATGATGTCCTTGATGTTATCCTCTTTGGCAAAAATTGTAACATGTCTTTTATGGATTTTATGATGTCTTTTACGATATTAATGATCTCTGAAGAAAATATAGAAACGTCGTTCATCTGATTAAAAATCTTCTTCTCTCATGCTACCTTATTCTTTCACATTCCTTCCTTCCTTAATTCGTAATGATTCCTCTTCTGAGCTCTACTTCTAGTTTAGTTTAATTTATTTTGTTTAAAGTCTAGTTTAGTTTAATTTATTTTATTTAAAGTTTAGTTTAATTTAATTTATTTAAGGACGACAATTTAAAAAAGGTAATTTCGGTTGTCGTGCTATGACAGTCTTCTTCCCTTCGTGTTTCTCCTGTTGCATTGATACTTGTTCTTCAAGTTCTTAGTCTTCTAGTTGTTCAATAAACTTGTACAAGTTTTATGCTGTGTAATGTGTGTAATATTATTAGGTCGTCACGAAAGTTTCTTTGAAAGAAAATAATAAATGCACAACAATTTTTTCTTTCGTGTTATTTTATCGAGTTACGTGTGATCCACTTTGACCTCTTAAGATGAAGAACACAACATTCGACAGATTAGCCTTCACGTTTGTAAACATAAAGATGAATTGTCCTACAAGACATGTTTGTAAAAGGAAGACAAAAAGAAAGAGCATCGTGTAACAATATAACAATAATAATATACAGACGTACAATAGCAACTAAGTGATTGCGGATTTTGCCATTAGATCGTATTGACAAAACCCGCAATCACTTAGTTGCCAACCCGATAACATGTCCTCGTCTCCTCTGCATCTGTAATTTCTCTCGTCGTTCTGTTTTCACAATTCTCACAGCCTTTTCTCATATTACGTGCTTCCAATTGCGCAAACCTAACAAACAAAACTATCAACAAAATTCCTGCCCGTCGATATTCCATGGAAAAACGGAAATCTTCCCTTGAAGATTTTCATTTCGCTGGGAGAAATGTTCCGCCGATATGGCAAAGTCGCAGCTCTATTTTCACAATTTCCTCTCGTCGTTCTGCGATTGTACGAACGCGTCAGCCAATGAATCTCGCTGTTGATCGATTGTCTTGTGAAGTGGAATGGAAATGGTAGGAGCGTGATGCCGGCGATAAACGGCGAATAAGGTGAACGACGAGTGCGAGCATCGGCTTCGTTACCACCTGCAACCCCTTCGTTCCACGGGGGTGGCTTACCCCTTCCTCAAGACTGTTGATTACCGACCTACATACAGCGATACGAACATTTCCATATTCGTTGAACGATTCAATGCGAATTAGCTTAAACCCATCGACGACCATAATCATAATCGATCGATCTGATTTTAACGTCTCAATGCAACTGTCCAATGTTTCACGGGGCTGCTGTTAACGCAGTCGTCGTAAACGACGAGGATTTTATTTTTGCAATTATCGCGCCAAAGATTACGCTTTTACATTGCGCACGGTGGCTTGGAAATCGCGCGAAGCGAATGCTGAAAATATTTTTTAAGATTCCGCTGAAGAAGAATCGAAAGTACGTAAAGCAAAATATTTTCTCCAACATCCTGACAAATATCTTCGTTTTTGTTTGCTCCATATCGTTTCAGTTTCTGTCATTTTTCAGTTTTCGTAATTTATACGGTAAAAGTGTACGTAATTATATCGCGAGGCGTGTGATCGCCATAAAAGCTATCTTTATGGAACTGGCCGATTCTGTTTCTTATTGCGAATTTTTCTCCTATGTAGTTTGAGAAATCGGGCAATTTGGCGATATTTTTGTCACGAGCCAGCCGATTGCTGGATATATTTCTTCACTTTTTCCAATTATATCGTAGCAGTGTGTCCAATTAAATTCCGAGACGTAGGATCAACTGAGGAAATTTAATTTATGGGAATTCAAACTTTTGTAAAATAAAGATCGGACAAAATGTTCTTCTCGTCTCGCAATTATTATAAATAGTACTTCACTTTGAATATTTCATATATTTTTATACGTTTTTGAACATTTCAACGAGTGAACATCCACAGCCTGACGATCACTATACCGCCAGAGCGTGAAATAAATTGGCATTATAAAATTTTTCACACGAGCATATGTTCCCCAGGCATTGTAAAGATAATTATACAGTCAACAATTATAATTCAAACCATTATCAACATTAATAAATAACGATAATTATCAATAAAATTTCCTCGGGACTATTTTAACGCCTATCTACAATTATCAACGCGATTATAACTGCTCTTTCATTAGTTTCTCTTCATGAAATTCTCAATATTCTGCAATTGCCATATCCTCAGACCGAACCTACAAATTTGATCAACACAACGCTGATAGTGATGACACGCTAAAGCGGAAAGGAACTGTTCAAACATTTTTGCCGAACGCGAACGTGAAAGTTTTCCTACTGCCATGGCTCGAACTGTATTCTTCTACTTTTAATTAATAAAACTTAGCTTGCTGCATTCTGCAAGACGAGCGTACATTTAAATTGAACGTAGAAACGTACACTTGGCACACGAACACTGCCACCAGATGTCGGATATAATCTTTTTCCCTTGTGCAATAAGAGAGAGAGAAAGAGCTGGTAATAACGAACATTTGGCTGTTTATCTTGTGGAGGGCGAAGCAGGCGAAATACGCGTTATGCGACGAATTAACAAAACATTTGTCAGCATAATGAAATAGTTAAATGAGATAGACGAATTAGGGGATTCTGGTAAATGAGAAACGCGAACATCGAGATCAGTAAATTGCGGAGCTGGTATTTCCCCCTTAAGAGCGTTCATTGTTGACCCACTTCTGCGTTCGCCAACACCACGTACAAATACCACACCACGCTTCCTATCTATTCTACAACTTCCGACAAGTTCTGTCAGTCGTTTAATGAATTTATCTTCGACGATTCACGTTTGCCGATATAGGTAAGACAAGGGAGGAAAAACTGTCGTAAGTTGGAGAACGAAAGTGAAGTGATAGAGTGGGCGGGCGCTATAAAACGGCCAATTATATTTAAAACAGTTTCTGCGCTGATAAAATCCGTTTTATAGAACGCTAGGATATGTTCAAAGTCGTTTTCTACGTTCACGAGATCATTTGATTTTTCAATAGCAAAGAAAAGAGACTAATAAAACGCAGTGTTAAACAGGAAAGTAACGTTAACATTAAATCGACAAATTACCTGCTGCCCGTGCTTATTATGCGAACATTCCATTTAATTTGGAAGAATTCTAATGCAGCAAGTAATTAATTACAATTTGTACGTATCAAATGCATCGGTTTTCAGAGTTATTTCTCTTGAAAATACGCTAAGAAGCCCAAATTTCCTTCCGCTGTCTAATTTCGTCTCTTGATCGATCTTTTCGTTTGATAAAAGTGCTGCAGCCTGTCAAAGGCAATTGGAATTTAAAAGAACTAAAAGAACTGGAATTTTAAAGACATTCTCTTCCAAAGTCTTCGGTATTCCTTTCTTTTGTCACAGCTGTAGCACTGATAACAATAACGACGTTATTTCTTAATATTCCTAGTCATATTTCAAAAATACGATTTTTCTGCAGATGGTTTGCATTATTTGGATGGTGTACATAGTTTTACAATAAAACATATTCCATGCGCATGAAAAAGGAACAATATAAGCATTTTGCAAGCGAAATTAAAGAGACGAACTTAGGAACATTTTCCTTCTCGAGTCAAAAACTTGTTTACTGCTTAATAATTATTATTATTATTATTGTTCTAACTAAATGTAAAGTAATCTTAGAAATATTTTTAGATTGAAATATCGATTTAATTGCGAATAAATGCTAAAGAAGATTTGGCGGTTGTTGGGCAGAATTTGGATGGTGCAGAAACCTTATTCCGTAATTTCAATTTCAGCTTTAATGCGATACGGAATGATGCTAAAAATAGAATACGAATTATGCGGTCGTTCAAAAATATGTCGTACGAAATAATTTCTGTAGCAGAATTCACCAACGTCCACGTTATTCATAGCTGACGGTTTATACACTTTTCACATGTACCTAGCTACGTTATCTTCGTCACGCTAAAATTCTAATTAATAGTGCTACAATCTAATTACGTCTTAGCTAAAATCACGATTCTAAGAGCTCACACATATGCTCTGTTATGCAGAATAATTGAAACCGCGGATACAAAACCATTCGATATGAAAAAGAAGACCGAGGTGCGAAAAGAGATTATTTCAATATTCGATAATAATTTTCTAACGAATTGTTGAAAGAGAAAGTAAAGGTATAGAATATCGTAACAATTATATCATATATAGAGGATATATATGTTCCCGAAATAATAAACTAACCTAATAAAGCGAATGGATAATTGTACAGTTCACACACGTAAATCATTGTACGTGTATCAACGAGAACTGCAATTATCCATTCTGTGCAATTATCATCGAATTTTGTTATATTCTCTTCTTCGATTATTAAATATTGCGATGGAAATAAAATATTAAAGGAAGGTTTCCATTTCCTCTTTGTCGTCCTGAGTGGTAGATGACCGACTGCAAATATCCGTACACAAATCACTTATGTTCTTCAACTTGTCTTTCATGCCCTTCTCATAAATATCTAGCAATTGTTCAGTCTTTTCTTTGAGGATAATTATGTCCTTTTGTTTACTTTGCACCAGATTAGTTTTTATCCTGATTATCTATAAAATGTATGATTTTGAAATTTTAATCGAATTGTATGAAACGTATGATATGATTTTGTACGTAGAAATATACCTTGTCCTTTATGACCAAACTTTCCTGCAATTCAGAAATCTGTTTTTTTAATTCGCAATCATTTTCTAGTATCTCTTTGTTTTTACTTTTTAGTTCTTCGTTTATCTTAGCTAAGGACTCAATCTCTTTGATATCGCCCTGCAATTTCCCGCGCAGTTCAGCTATTTCTTTCTTCAATTCTTCGATATTCTGTCAACGTAATTTTTCAAAGTTTCAGTGTCGATTCAAATTTTCCCCCGCCACAGGTTCACCGTAAAACACACGCGTTTATGTGATTCACCTTGTCTTTCGTGGCAATCCCTTGCGCATTCTCCTCTTTCAACTTACTCAGCTCTTGGTTCATTTTCATGTTCTCTTGAATCAAGCGATTCTGGTCATCGAAAATTGTTTCGTGCAACGCGTTTATTTCCGATAGCTTCTTTGCCAGCATATTCTTCATATCACTATGACTGCTGACATTCTCCGACTTTTCTCGACGTCGTGCAAGTTGTTTCGAAGCTTTCGCAGCTGAGAGGAAAATACAAAACTCGAATTAAAATTTACGACTAGTTACAATAAAAAAAAAAAAAAAATGAAAATAAGAAGAAATATCTATTTTTGATGGTTCGCCAGTGACTACTTTTCTCGGGAAAACCTTCGTGTAAATATTTCAGGAAGATCAATTTTGAAAACGTGTTACTCCACAACTCGATACGGCTCTCTCGCATTTCCATCTAAATTTATTGTTTAAATTTTTCAATGATAAAATATTAATAAAACACTTACTGTGCGAGGAAGATCCTTTCGATCCTGATTTGTCCATTCCGCTCGACAGTAGTGTGATTTTTACAATTATATCAGAAGATCTTAAGATTATATTACATAAGAAGATCTTAAAGAGAATTTGATTTCTGTAGGTCGTGAGTACCTTACGAATGTGAACGATTAAGTAATTTTAATTAAACAATTAAATAATTGAAGTATATTTTTTCCATAAAATGTAGTACACGTGCGGGTATACGACGCGTCGCGTGAAATCTGTTCCACCCGAAATGTCCTCGTTAATTCGAAGAATATTCGAAAATGTTTGCAAGTTGAGTTATGGGATTTAAAGGAGTACAAAATATACCATAGCTCGTGGTAGCAGTTTCTTGACGAGTGGACCGCAAAGAAGATCAAAAGCCACTTTTGTTTCTTTTTTTCAATGGAATCGTATGGTTTTTAAATACTTTGATCGATCCATCTTGATATTCTTTGCAAAATGGTGTTCAACTGTTCTCGTGGGAAAAAACTATCGGTTTGTCAGGTATTTTAATTTGAATTTCTCACACTTGACGCGTGAAAGGCGAACGTAAGACGACAATGTAAACAGAAGAACGCCGCCTTTTCCTTGTCTTAATGCGTTCAACAGCACAAATTTCTGTTAAAATATCTGCTAAATCGATGGAAACACGTTAGAGCGTGCAATTTTTATTCCAAACATTCTCGCGTATTTCTTGAAACAACAAAGATACATTAGGTGGTTAGATTTCGCGGAACACACTGTAGTGTTAGAAGAAGTTAGGCTCGTTGGTTAAATACTTACGTGTACACCGATCGGCAGCCTGACAGAGAAGGACAAGACGAACAAGGAACATAAACACCACAGGAACATAAACAAAATCACGTGGTCCTTTCTAATCCAACTTGTTATAGCAATTAACAGAGAGATGTCGCGATTAGTTCAGTTTCTGGCGGTAGAAATGTAATTTCGCGTTGTGCCGATTAAAATCACTTCATAATTTTCCATATCCCGGCTTTGCTTCTTAATGTCCGCCATCCTGCAATCTTCCAACATCCTGCCTTCTCCTAAATTCTGCTGCACTGCCTTCGAGTTCTTCGATTATGTCACTATAGAACTAAAACGTACGATTAAATTGCAATGGAACGACTGTTTCATTTTTCAATTCGATCACTGACAGAGCACGTCGTAGCGCAGAATATTTCTTCCTGAAAAACAGCCAACTGGTTAAAGAAAACACGGTACGTTTCAACCAAATCACGTCAAATTCAGCAAACAATGCGCCCGTACGTATAACAGTACGAACGTATCGCGTATATCCGAAAGGTTAATCATAGTGATTTTCAATAGATCACTTAGTCAATTGTGGTGTTTAGCGATGGTTCGCCAATCCGATCGCCATGTGGTCGTAATTCCCAACTCTAAACATTCGATTAATTCAGCTAAAATAGTCACGTTTCATTGTCAGACTTTACCAACCTGGTAACATATCATTGTTTAAATATCAACCGATTACTGTTTCCTGCGCGGTTACACGCTCTCGCCCAACGACGCGATCATCGAATTACGAAGGCGAACAAACTGTTGAGAAATGTTAGGTTGGTACGATCGCTAGTTCCTACGAGTTAAGTTGGTATGACTTCTAACGACGCTCTTTTGTCCTAGGAGTCGACCACATGTTAATTATCTAAGTGTATCCGGTGTGTTCAGACGTTTTGTACGACGTTTTATATGGTGAAATATAAAAAGTAAAATAGAATCTGTGTGAATCAATTAAATATCAACCCCAAACTTATATTTATTAACACAAACTACGATATGTTTCAATTGACAAGACACGATCTATTGGCTTGGCCAATATACAAGTTGTATAATATACAGTTGTATAGTCGTGTAATATACAAATCTTTGTGGAATCTTAGTTGTAGTGTAAAGTTGTATAATATACAAATATACTTTGTGCAAGCTAAAGTCCATTCGTGTAACTACAACTCGCGCGTGCTGCTTTCGACGTGAAGAATAAAGAAACAAGGAAGGAAGAATCGTTTCGTAAGTTTCGTCGCATTTTTCTTGAGAGGTTAATATGAAAGTACAGAAAATCAGGACGAGTTCGATCGTCAAAGTGTCTTTTTCGTCCTTTTCTATCGCGTTTTCGCATTTACAAGCTCGTTTTGCCACCTACAATTAATAAAATCATTGCGAGTTTGCATTCGGTCGCAATGTTACGGTGAGAATTTCATTCTCGAGAACCTGGAGAAGCTACCTTCGCGCATTGTTGCATGTAAAGTTTATGGATAAATCTAATTAACATTTTCGGTCCTTCGCCACTGTCTTAATTTTCTCCATATTTTCAGCTGTTAAAAAATCACAGAGAAAATTGTCGAGACGTCAAAAATCAACTGCAACGTGCGCTACGATCCATTGGGTTGTCCGGAAAGTTTCTTTCGTTTCATAAGGTGGTAATAGATGAACAACAATTTCTGTTTTATATTATTTTATTGAATTAGGTATGATCCATTTCGTTCTATTTCAATTACTATGTTCGTATATAATTCAGTAAAATTAATATAAAACAAAAAGCTTCGTGCGTCTATTATTTCCTTATAAAACGAAAGAAACTTTTCGGACAACCTAATACTTTCGCGCCTTGCTATATGTAAATTTTACGGATAAATCTAATTAACATTTTCGGCGGCTGCTTTATTTCCCTCTTTTACGAAATTCGTCAAACTTCCGATCGTCGTCTTTCGCCACTGTCTTAATTTTCTCCATATTTTCAGCTGTTAAAAAATCACAGAGAAAATTGTCGAGACGTCAAAAATCAACTGCAACGTGCGCTACGATCTACGGGATAAACCGCGAGGAGGACAGTGAACGAACAACTAAGAAGCAGCGATCGTTGATGGGAAATGTTAATTACTTTGATGCTTGTTATGCTCCATTAAAAATGAATAATCGTGACATCGTATTATCACATAATGAAAACCAAAATTTTCACACGATTTCGATCAAACATAAAACGAGTCGCGTGCAGACTCACGATCCTGTAGAGAAATTGCGCGACGAGCCGTTTAAACAGCAACGCGTTATCGATTAAGCGGCTAAAATCCCGAGAAAAAAGAAGCAACTTGTCGAGGATCGGTTCGATGGTTCCTGTTAGTCGTCGATCATCCACCGCGATACTTTACGCGCGACACGCGTTCCAAATCTCCGCGTATCGGGTTACAGCGTTGCGGCGATCGAAGGGGCAAACTTTTTTGTGGAATTTCGTTGGCCGAGAGGAGGGAAACCGGCGGAGGTTGGCGTATCGGTCGATTGCGAAGCCGGAGGATCGCGCACGAGCCAGGAAACGGATTATGGTTTTTACGAGGCGCGAAAACGCGATAACTCGGCGAGAAAGAAGCAGCGGCAAATGTATCTTCGATTGTGTATCGGGCACTGTGTATCCCGATATTCCCAATGGATATGTTTTATGTATCGCGCGAGTCGCTTGCAATTTATACTCGAGACATTTTTTTGCGTCGCCCAGAGATACGACGGAAACTGCGCTCTGCGGTTGCAGTTCCTTCGCATCGAACGTAAAACAACTTCGCGAAATCCCGCAATGCTGCACCGAAATACTTAAAATTACAGAGGCTTTTTTTTCATAGAAATATTTGGAAATGTTAACACACAGAAGTTTTTTTTACACATATACTGTACTATTTTGAAACTTCGTTGGCATCGAAAATGTATTATATTCGTTCGTCGAGAATGGATATCGTTTGTTGTTTGGGCGAATAAAAACAACGTGGAAACAACTTTCTACTTTTACGTCGCGTGACCTATCGAAAGAAAAGACTCGCCTCGTTTTAGTAGTATCGTCGCTAGACGTAATACGAGATGGTTACTGGAATACAAAGAAGATTGAAGGTGTTACTATGGTGGTTTGTTTAAGAATGCACAATAGACATGTTGTTCCTCGTTGTTCGCAGGTTGTTCTTGAAACGTAACGTTTGACTTGACAAGCATATTGTAATCGTAATTATTAGAAATATAAGCTATCAATGTTTCCGACAACTCATTTAATAAAATCCTTATCTCTTGGACGATGACAAAATTTGTTGAGTGCCATCAGACGATATTTAAGGTTCTCTCATACGAAATATGATTCGTCGATAAATATTGACAGTGTTGCATTGGCGATATGTATCGATCCTTTTAGTTGAAGATGTTGAAACATCCACGATATATGTTGATCGTCTGAGGGCACTCTCAGTTCGAATTCCTCGTACCAATGTGTCTTACATTGCCTTTTTTCACAATCTCATCGCCTTTCGAATCTAATTTCATTTGTCAACAAGCAAATGGATAAAAGATTGCTAATTAACATACATTAAATTACATCAACCTGTTGCCTTATGATATCGAGTAGTATTCGTGTTATCGATTGCAGCTTCCATTTAACACATTTACAACTATAACGATATGAATAAAATTCATAACGAACTGCAGTCTTTGATTTTAACTTTTTAGCCCGAACACTGTCGCAAACACTAAATACATATCGATGAATACTAATTCAACATTTTCCATCCTATGATATCGATATCCAACGAGAGCTGCTGAAAAAGAATCGCAAGGCAAGTAAATTAAAATTGAAACGATTAAAAATGAAAAAAGCTGTCTGATAATTTCTATCTGTCGGAGTAGCTCGTTTCAAGAACAGCCTATTTGCTAAATAAAATCAGCTCGCACTTGTCGTGCGATCTAAACCTTCCACCGTTTCTTTTTTTCTCGTAGTTATCATTCGCCTCATTCGGCAACTCGCATCGAATAAAATTCGTTCGAATTCAGCCGGAAGGGTGTTCCGGTAATTTCGTTCATCCACATATCCACCAAGCATGGTTCAGTTTTTTACTTTCTTTCTCTCCTTCTTTCTGTTTACACATAGAAGCATGGAGCACGGTGCTGCCTACGGCGGGTGCTGGTGATTACTGGGCGTGGGAATACAGTGAGTCACGCTAATTACTAAGCTAAAGGGACCACGATAATGTAGTCCGGAGTAGGTAGACGTATCGCTAGTATTGATCAGTAGATCGTAGTAGTTCTGGTTAATGCATTCCGCTCCATGTCTCGTACACCCGAACCATTGCCATCGTCCGTGCTATTTCTTTATTTCCTTGTTAACAGTTGCGTCTTAAGGGGATGTCCTGAATTAGATTGTTCTAAAACAGCGTGTTTTTCTGATTTTTTTTAGAAGGGAAAGAAAGAAATGAGGTTATTGAATTTTGAGGTATGGTTTTATATACGGGGTGGTTGGTAACTGGTGGTACAAGCGGAAAGGGGTTGATTCTACGCGAAAAAAGAAGTCGAAAATATAGAATAAAAATTTTTCGTTTGAGGCTTTGTTTTCGAGAAAATCGACTTTGAATTTTCGTTCGGTACGCGCGATATATTTAACGAATGCAAAAAGAATTCTGTTTAAAGTAAAAGAAAAAATTATAACGGATTTCCAAGCCTATTTCATGGGCTGCAGTTTTCAATCGGCGTGAAATGATCCATCTCGTAATTCTTGAACGAAACAAAAAACCAAAAGGGGATTAAATTATTATATATTTTTCTTCTCGCGTATCGGTAAAATTTCAATCTGAAAATACCTCGTGGATATTGCAGCTTTTAATGAAGCCGCAGCTTCGAGAAATATACAAAAGCGGCGGAACATCGTGGTAATAACGGCAGTACATTACTCAAAAGAAAATAAAGAAAAAGAAAAATGTATATATACGCTGCAGTAAATTTTACGTCTGGAAGGATAACAAGGGTTTGCCCAATTTCTCCGAGCAATACATAACGCCTTGCTACAATGTTGCAATTACGTTGGTTAGTCGCTGTTACAAGCTGCATTGTGGACAATGATTTAAGGGTGAAACTAAAGTCGATAAATAATGCGAGAAATTTAAAGTAACGCCGACGGAGAGATTAATCGGTAAATTGCTTGCATCCTTTCTAATCTTAGTTGCTCCATGGGGCAAAGCGTAGAGTAAGATAAATCGCAGCTCGCTCGTCTGATTAATTGTTCTTCCCCATAGAATGCAGATTGCCCTCGATATACACTTTAGTTGATACCAGCTAAGTTATCATAGTTTGCTCAATTTTTCGTTGCTCTTCCGCCATATTCCACAGCAAATGCGATGAATCTCGTCCACCGTCGACCAGAGGCTCGCCAGATCCGAATGGAAGCGATCGCGTGTAACGAAGTAACAGAAATCCTCTTTGGAAAATGACTGCAGAGATCAACAAGGAAGAGCGGAACGTCGTCAAAGGGAGCGTAAGGGGAACGAAGCGTTTGCCACTTTTGGAAACGTTGGCCACGTTTCCTTGGTCGAAGGTCCGCGTGTTTCTGAAAATTAACGCGTTATTAGAGATGCAAATGATGCGCGATTCGAAAAGGTTCATTTAATATTCAGCAGCGAACGCAGCGGATAGCAGGACAATTTAAAGTATAAAGGACGAGCCAGCTCGATGCATGGGACGGAATTCAAGCTGGAAATTGAAAAGCCGCGCGACAATCCTGACCGGCCGTAATTCATCCCTTTTGTGTCTAGATTTGTTTCCAATGAAGACGCATTGTGCAAAAACGTACAATGCCCGCCAACTTTCTCTTCCATATGGTAATTAGCTCGTGTAATTTATTCACTGTCCGTCTTAAAAGTCCGTTACACATTCGTGCACGATCTGTAAAAACGTCGCTTTTACGTGGCCTTTGATCTGTTTCATCTTCTCCAATTGCTCTCTTGGGTCTGCCGTTGCTACTTTGTTGAACCAACAACGTTTTGTGGAAACGTACGTTGACGTTGAAGATACGAAAGATCGGTCAAGTTATCGGCAAACGTTTCATAATGCAACAAACAGGCTGTGATATGTATTTATAATGTATATAAATAATTAATAAAAATAAAATAATATAATGTATAAATAAATGTAATAAATAAATGTATTTAGATATAATAGCTATAGGTAATTATAACAAGAAACAAGCACGTTATAATTAGTTGTAATTAAAACGGCACGGTGAAAATACAAATATGTAGAGCAAGTTATTTCTTCGCGGCATTTGCGCGTATTTGACAATTGTGAGACGGATGATATCGAAACTTGCCAATCTCGTGAGTTTGTGGCTTTTCGTGTTGCGAGAAAAATCATGTAACTTGCATAGGAAGCTGTAAAATGGTCGTGCATGATTGGATGAAGTTTCTTGTACGCGTCGGATATAAATAAGCGTGTAGGTTTCATTATTCCTTTTTATTCTCCGATATTATGTAGTGTGCCATTTACGTCCAATTGTTCTTCCTTTTTATATGTAATAACGTAAACCTTTGGGGCAAATAAGACGATCGATTCTGGAAAATCGAGTTTATTTTGGGAATAAATGGAATTATGTACAATAGCAGTTAATAATGTAGGATTTTTTGATTTATTTGGAAATATTAGAAATTAGGGTTTCCAATGATTTCTATCCTATATGATAAGTTTATTGATCGATAGATTTATTTACAATGGATTAAACAGGAAACGGTGGTTATTTAATGTGAACTAAATACAGTAATGTGCTATAACTAAGACAACAATAGTTAATTCACTACTCACAATTAATAGTTTACAACTCATAACAACTCGGAAACTCAACTCTCGACTGCTCACAACTCGATTCTCAACTCACGACTACTCAACCCGACTCTCAACTCACGACTACTCCACTCGACTCTCACTCACGACTACTCCACTCGACTCTCACTCACGACTACTCCACTCGACTTCCAACTCACGACTACTCCACTCGACTCTCACTCACGACTACTCCACTCGACTCTCACTCACGACTACTCCACTCGACTCTCACTCACGACTACTCCACTCGACTCTCACTCACGACTACTCCACTCGACTCCCAACTCACGACTACTCACTCGACTCTCCACTCACGACTACTTCACTCGACCCTTCAGGTGACGACCTCGCGGCAAAATTGCCAGGTCCTTTTCGGCCTAACGGCACTTAGGCCTCCCGCGATATTGTTTATAGTTCACCCAATATTTCTTAGGCCATTTGTCCACCATACTACAATGACAAATGTATTACAAATTTTACAATCGATTTTCTAAGTTCTCAGTAAAATAACTGCCGGTAAAACAAAGCAAAAGTAAAAATGTCGGTTGGCGGGTAATTTGAATTCTATGAAATTTACATATATGTATGTATATATGTATATTTGAGGTCAGATGTTACGGAGGCACGTCTGTGTGATACAGGGTGTCCCGAAATTCGTGGTACAACAGACCAGCTGGTGACTGTACATGCAAAAATAAATCGAAAAAAGAGAATAACATTTTTCATTCGAGTCCTCGTCTTGGAAAACAAAAATGACGCATACTAACTGCAAACTTTGAGCTACGAAACTTCTGTTTCTACTCGTGTTTGTATTATCAAATCCAGAGTGTACCTCGAAGATAGTAATAGCGTTGAAGAATTAAAAGCTAACATCGTTTCAGCTTCCGAAGGTTTAAAAAAATACACGTAACTCGTTACAAGCGGCGCATAATAAATTCGTTTCGAAGAGCGCAGCTGTGCACGCTTCAACTTGGTCAAAATTTCCAACACCCGTTACGTTAATCGAAAGATTCTCAAGAAAGCACCGATCTTATCTTTATTTATAAAACTATTCCAATTAAATACAAAATAAAAGAAATTAATAATACGTACAGATCGATATCGCGGAAATATGATAACAGCAGTGAGAGGAAACGCATTGTCCATGTTTAACAATACAAAAGAAACAGGAATTTCATACGTCGAAGCTTCCAGTTAAAACACGGCTCCCTGTTGGATTTCCAAACTCGTTTCTTTCTTTTTCGAAAACGAAGCCTTTGCATCGCCACGTACTTTTGCGTCAGAATCATCGCTCGTACACAGTTGCGCCATCACTTTTTCCTTCGTAATTTTCGTGTAAAACGTATGGCAACCATACAATATTCGTATAATCGAGAGAATAGCTGTTGGTCCCATTAAACACGTGAAATTGAACGAACGAGATTAGCCGAACGATAAATTCGTCGAATGATTTGCAGAAATACTTGGCGCGTCTGTGAGAAACGTTCGAGCAAATCAGAAGCACGAAGTTGGAAGAACTTGCGGAACGAAGTTTAAAAATTTTAATCTAACGACGGGTTTTCATATCGCGAAATAAATGATGAATGAAGCTTCGACTTTGCAAAGTAAAGCGCGGCCCCGTTTTTTAACGCAGTATTTCAGTCTTCGAGTACGCTTTTAAAGAGATTTATCGATTACTCGACAAGAGCGCCAAGCACCTGTTTAAAGTACCATTCATAGTCGTCTGACTCCGGACGTAATCATGCGCACAAAACAAACTAAATTCACTGTGACGTAAAAGCTGAGAAAAAAAAATATGTATGGTCGCTTTTCATCCCCGTTTCCTTCCATTTTATTCTGAAATCGAAGAACAAACCGTGCACAAGCCCTTAAATCTAAATACAATGAAACGTGCATAAAAGGCGTTAAATTTACCGACAAAAGGAAAGCACGACCAAGTGTCCCGTCCTTTGCAAACATCGCACGCCTTCGCTTCATTTCCATTTTAGCCTGCGAGCAAAGAACAAACGGGAAGCAACAAAAACAGAGGGAAAATCAGAGATTCATCGCTTCAAGCGAACGCGTAAAATTATGCTGGCCAGGCACGCGATCCGCGACGAATCGAGAGCAAAATAAAAAAGGAAAAACCCAGTCTGGCGGAAACGGCGAACCCTAGGCAGAAGCAGGGAAATAAGGGAGAAACGAAAATGCTGCACAGGGTGTTTCACGCAAATGGGCCAAGTTACATCTGTGTGTTGCTACCTTTGAACTGGTTGGCGATCGGTTAAATTGTAACTGTTCGATCAAGTCACAAAACTCGGACGATATTAGCTCTGAAGTTTTGGAGATTTTATTAAAAAGTTCCAGTATGATCGTGATCCTGTTGAACGTTTATTTTCAGGTGTCCTATTCTCTAAGTTCCAGGTGCTTATATCCCAAACGCCAGTCTAGGGATTTGTCATCGTCAACGTTTTCCATGAGATGGCAATCCATGTGGACCCAGTCAGGCGACTGTCGAAATGTGGACGTCTCGCAAGCTGTGCGTCCCGTGGTCTATCGTCGAGTTCTCAACTGGTGTCGAAGTTTCTGACACGTGGTTTGCTGTTGAAAGGATTCGTCGCGCGCTTAAAACGCCAATCAAGTTGTCCACGTGGTGCGAGCAAACTTTACGACACACACAATGCGTGGAAAATTCTAACTTCTGAAAAATAGCAGACTCGGGATAATCTTCATCCTAAACGCCGTGAAACGTCTGATAAAGAGACGGAAGAATCGGCGATGCGAAGTTAAACGTACTGGAACGACGCATCTCATTTGGTTCACGCGCCTACGTCGAAGGTAGTGGCGCGAATTTCAAAAATAGAATACTCGCTGACATTGTTTCCGGCAGAATAGTCGAACATACTCGCGTGACAGTGGCTAAGGGTAGCCAGGCGAGGTTTAAAGTTCTTCTATGGCCGTGGTAGAACGTAATATTCTCTCGGCTTGGGATTTATGCCGCAGTGGTGGCGTGCACGGTGGGAGAAATTGCGGCGTGGGGCGGTGGACAAGGGTTGGGGGTGGCTTGCTGCCTCCCTCGACCACGCCAGCAGAGTCGCTGGTAGATTATAAACGGTCGTTTTGTTGCGTTGTTAGCAGATGTCTGACGCGAGTGGAACGCGCAGAGGAACAGGCAGACGGAGAAAGAGGAGAGAAAAGAGGGTGGTGTTCGGGGTGGGCTGGTCGCTAATTAAGTTTTTCACGCAGAAATTCGTGGCGCTAGTCTCGCTGGAATTCCTGGTGGCGCGACTCGATGAAAAATCGACGAAAGTGGCCAGCTGTTTTCGTCGCGCACGACACGGTATCGTGTTGTGAAACGCGAACAACCCCCAACTGATGTTAACTGAAGATAATTAAAATCGCTGCCCTTATGTAAACGGACGTTTTTCATGGAAATTGAGAGACGATGTGTCCCTTAAAATGGGATTTTTAGCGGCTGGTGATTCGTTAGTTCGATTACGAAAGGCTGAGAATGCCCTGAGAGCTTGAAAATATTCTCCAACGACACAGTTTTATTTCTTTTCTACTTTTCTTTTTCGAATGATTTAAAGGCAGTTTATTAAATCGTTAAAGCACGAAAGTTTTAATTGTACGTTTTATTACATTTCTGGTATCGGTGGAAAGCCACGAAAAAATAGCCTGATTTTTCCAACGTGTGTATTAATAAAATAAAATAATTAAATGAAACAGTTTCTATTGTTACACATTTTTTATTATTAGCAATAAAGCCGTGCTGGTATGTTACTATGAAAGTTTAATTCCATTTATCGTGCCAGATAAAATAAACAATAGTTGATAAACTATTGTTACGATAAAACAAAAAAGAGTACTTTTCCTGCTATTAGTAAAAACAATGGAACAATAATAGTGCGTTTCCCTGAAAATTTTCTTTTATTTTCTCTATTCAATTTTCCTGACCTATATATCCACCCAATTACATTTCATCGTGCCAGATAAAATAAACAATAGTTGATAAACTATTGTTACGATAAAACAAAAAAGAGTACTTTTCCTGCTATTAGTAAAAGCAATGGAATAATAATAGTGAAAATTCTTTTCTATTTTCTCTATTCAATTTTCCTGACCTATATATCCACCCAATTACATTTCATCGTGCCAGATAAAATAAACAATAGTTGATAAACTATTGTTACGATAAAACAAAAAAGAGTACTTTTCCTGCTATTAGTAAAAGCAATGGAACAATAATAGTGAAAATTCTTTTCTATTTTCTCTATTCAATTTAATTATTTGCAGCTGATAAAATATGTATCGATAAACAATACGACAGTTTATCAGAAACATCCGATCAATACCCTGTCCCATTTTGCACTAAACATTAGCGTCTTAGCAATTTAGCAATTTTTAATTTAACTTCTCCCTCGTTCTTCATAATAATTTAATTAATCACATCTGCCAATCTTCGACGTTCATTTCACACATTTCTGATTTAAATACAAATCTATCAAGAGTTTGCAAGAATAGTTGCTCGGTCCAGATTTAATCGTCATTTACATTTTCTGATTATTCATCGAGAAATCAGCGAGTGTATCGTGTACGCTGTGGAATTTACAATTCGGTAGGTTGCACACTGAAATTACTTAATGTGACTCTATTGTAACCAATACTCGTACAAAATGTACTTGTACCTCAGGAGATATGCAAATTAACGACTAAACACCGCGTCCATGTACAATTGCTATCGATACGAAGGACGAAGGGTTGACCTAGTCTTGTCTAAATAGCCACATAGACGTACATTTAGTTTACACCCGTGGTGACCCCCCTTGCTTTGCCGAATTACCACACCAAATGCTCCCCATTAATGTATTTTACTGTACACACTGTGTGTACACAAAGTGTTTCCAACACTACGGTAAATTTGTTCGCAGACACAAAATAGTCTGTGTTTCGAACAACTGTGTTTTGAATAGAATAATCTGTTGTTAATGATAGAACAAGAGTAGCAGAATTGCTTGAGTCGGTGTTTATTCTTTGTTCGAGTAATATAAGAAAGCGTTAAACAACGAGTAGAACAATCTTTAGAAGTTGTTTTGATGTAGAAATAAAAATAACAGAAATAATCGGTAGGTTACTTTGACAGAGATTTGATATAATTCCAACAAGATTTATAAAAATAATTATGCAAATTGAATTTTCTTGATTTCTTGACGAATAACCATACATCGATATTGAACATGTAATTTACCAAATAATCACGCTGCTTATGTGTTGAAAAATGGTCTGAAACAATTTCTAACGTCATCTGGCCTAATTCAAAAATGAAATGGATCTACCGTGTACCGCATAACAAAAATAGCAATTCCAATATCATCGTACAATGCAATCTCGTTATAACATCGAATAACGTCATCTGCGATTAAATTGTCGTCTTTCAGGTTACTTCGACAGGGATTTGATACAATTCGAACAAGATTTATGACTAAAAAGTAATGAAAAATTGAATTTTCTTGATTTCTTAACGAATAACCATAAATCGATATTGAACATGTAATTTACCAAATAATCGCGCTGTTTATATGTTGAAAATCAACAATCTCTAACATCAGCTCGCCTAATTCACAAACATCTCTAACATCAGCTCGCCTAATTCATAAATAAACTAAATCTGCCGTGTACCGCATAACAAAAATAACAATTCCAATATCATCGCATAATGCAATCTCGTTATAACATCGAATAACGTCATCTGCGATTAAACTGTCGTCTTTCAGGTTACTTCGACAGGGATTTGATACAATTCGAACAAGATTTATAACTAAAAAGTAATGAAAATTTGATTTTCTCGGTATGTTGAAAAACCGTCTGAAACAATTTCTAACGTCATCTCGCCTAACTCATAAATAAACTAAATTTGCCGTGTACCGCATAACAAAAATAACAATTCCAATATCATCGCATAATGCAATCTCGTTATAACATCGAATAACGTCATTTGCCAATAAACTGTCGTCTTTCAGGTTCCATTGTATCCCATCGAAAAGTCAACAAAATCATCGCACCCTTTTAAATCCCAAAAAAAGCAGATCGCTCTAAAAAAAAAAAAGCACAAAAGCACAAATGGCAAATTAAATAAAGCCAGCGCGCGTGAATATCTCGCACTTGCAGAAAATATCGCGAGCCAGTCACCTAAACGGGCCGACATTTATCAAAAATACAATGGCCTCGTGTGTCAACCGAAAGCTCGCCGCGGCAAATCGACCTAAACATCTATCATAAATCATGGCGGAAGAAATCTCCATAGAGGGATCAAGCAATGAAGCTATTCATACATTTTAACCAGTGCTTTTGTCTCGATATCAGTCGAGCGGCGAAATCATAAATTCAATAGTCGCCACAGGCGGTCCAAGTGCGCATTTCGCGGGCTTTAGCACGCGAGATTATCCGCTAGCTTATCGCGTCGGCGCCGAGCTTATTTCACCGTGTTATTCGCGCGAAAATACCAATAAGACCAAGTACCCCTAACGATCTACGGGAAGTAGCGCTGCTGCATCCGGCTCATCTGCAGGGCGATCCTCTCGTTAGCGGCTGGCAGTGAGGAAAATACTCGGACAACAGCGTGTCTTGGCATTTCTAAGCTCTGCTTATTATTATATGGTGTGCAAGCAGCAATAAAAATGGCTATTACGGTACGTTTATTATCGGTAGTGGTTGTAGTTGGAACAGTGGCTCGTGACTATTCAGCGAATTGTTTATACTTGCGTGTGGGTGGTGAATTCTTATGCAAATTCGTATTCTTGAAAATACAATTAAGCAATGGAACGTAGAAAATTGTTTGATTTATCAATATTACGAAAAACAGTACATTTTGGATATTTTATATATTGTGAGAGTTTTGTGCAATTTTGTATTTTAAAATTTCTTAGGAATCCACCGTCTTCTTATGTCTGATTCATTTTTCTTTCAAGTAAATGTGAATTTTACTGGGAAACGTTGATGTTCGTAGAATTGGAAGTTCTGTATTATTATTACTTAATATTTTTGCTACTTTGTTGCTATTATTTTTACGATACCTTGGACCACTTCGTGAGAATCTTGTGAAATTATAATTTCCATCAGATTATACAAAATCTCTTACATATTTGAGACTGTCAAAAATCTTCACCCCCCAGTTACAAGAAAAATTTCCCACCTGCAGTATCATTTTCTGACATTCGTAACATTATGTTTCTCCGATGTATTTTTTATCATCGCATTAGCAATTTAACGAAACTCGCCCGAGAGTTCCATCCATCCAAGAGCAACGATTAAAAAGCCAATGGAATCTGAAGGATACAAAAAGATGAGCAGAGAAATGCCTGTGGTATTTGCCGCTCTCCTACTTTTATTCCTTTTTCCTTTCTCGTTCGATTACTCGATACAACGATTGCGACTTACTTTCAGATATTTCGCCAGAAGCATATGGATTTTTCCATTAAATATGCAAAAAGCTGATTACACATGATACTGTAATAATAACGATGAAAATACGAGAGAACGGGAGAAAATAAAAGTTGCTATCGTTGAACAAGATTACCAGCAGTTACGTTTAATTACGTACACGTACGTTGTCATTTGCTTATTTTACGCACGCCATTTACACATCAATTTCCTTGGGGCAGATATAGTTGATCACTTCTCTTATTTCTTCATAAGAAGTTCCTTAAAACCGTACAGTTTATGGTGTAATCGATTAGATTAAATGCAAACATGTAATTACGCATACACGGAGCCATGGAAAATGCAGATCCGCATTAAGTAGAAAAAGTGGTTGAACGTTTGCACGTGTGGAAAATAGCTTGAAGTATTTTTGTAAAAAAAGCAATCAATTTGAAAATTACATTTATCGAAGCAATTGGTGAATTTCTACTGCGATTCTTCGTGGTTTTATTTCGCATCGTTGAACGCTTCGTTTCCCAGCCAAATGTTGAAAAGGCTTCTCAGGAAATATAAAAGCTCGTCCCCACGATATTCACGAGAGGAATTTTGCTCAGGGTGTGAATGACCCAGATCGCTTGCGTTTAGGTTCCAGTGCTATTGAAATTCAGAGGGAAAAATAATTCCCTCCCTTAATCTCCGCTAAACAAGGCAAATCCATCGACTCGGAAATTTAAGCAAATTGGAAACTTTGCGCAAATGTAGTTCGTGCGATGCTAATAACGTGATCATTTTTTTCCAGCTGAAAGACGCTCCCGGGGATGAAAACACCCACAAACGTATCCTCGAGGGGATCAGAAATTTTGTCGTCTCAACTCGCTCATACATTTGCAATATTTTTCAAAGACCATGTGTCCGTGCGACAGCGAAGAATGAGAGGAAATTACAGTCGTTGGGGTTAAATTTTGAGAAGAAAATTATTTTTGAAAATTTCTCACGTCCACCATGTGGCTCATAAAAATCGCCATAAATTTCTATTTAACTTTCTTCCTCCATCTCCCTACGGTTCCTAAAATATTTGTAACAATGTGGAAGCTGAAGAGGGTTGTTTTCAACTACGTTTCAACTCTGAATTTGCCTCGTTGGACGCATTACCTTACAGGCGACGCGCCATAATTTGAATTAGGTTTCAGGTAGACTATCGCAACTTCATACAATGGCGATTATTAATTATTTTTATCACGTAAATTATAGAGACGAAAATAAAATTAGACAGGCCATAAACTTGGTCATTTAACTGAAACTATTGCAGTTAACTGTGATCATATTAGTGGAAGTTTACAGTTATTCATATAGTTATTTATTAACTTCAATTATTCATAAGCTCGTCGTTAAACTGTCGGATCATTATCGTACAAATCAATATAAACTATCCCAAAGCGGACAAGCTGATGAAATTAATTACCAAACCAATCGAGCTTAAATTTCAACAACAAATAACGTATAATAATTTATGCGATAATGATAATCACAGTACAGAACAAATTACTTGCAAATTTACTAATGTAAAATAACACGACGACGGTTAATACCGATGATCATACGCTAACTTTTATTTCTAGCAAACTGTATCAAAGGGAAAAGTTGTACAGTCGTGGGCTTGAAACACGTTCTTATCGAGAACAACTTGTACAACGTCTCAATCCGCAAGATTGCAGAAACAATTCTCAAAGAATGAAAGCTGGATGAAGTTGCCAGCCCATCGAATGTATTCGCTTAATATCGTTAACAGTAGAATTACCTAACGCGAATTGTGACGCGTATCTAAATATATTTCAATAAAAAATAATGGAGAAATGCAGCAGCCACAAAAAAGATAGATTTCAGGAGACGAATCATCAAAGTGCGAATGCTCACGCAAATTTATATCCCCATGGACAGGAGTTTAAAAAAAGTATTGAAAATATCATAAACAAGCTTCTTAAAAATGCCCTAAGCAACAGTCATAGAATCAGCAGAAGAAAGCACGGACATGGAGCGTGTGTCCTGCACGAAACGACGTAAAATCACAGGCGAACTTCCTGCGAATATAATTACTTCTCTAACCTGTCCGTACACGGAATTCACCATGGAACGAACGAAATTAATTTCACACTGCGGCAAATTCTCATTCAATCGCCAGTCAATTACGTAGAATAATGAGCAAAGTGTCGTTAATCGAGTAGCCCCGGGCAAAGGAGGTTGAAGCGGGCCACCGCGAAGGAAGCTCAAAGGTGTGCCATGTCTGTGGATGCTTCGAAACCATCTCAAAAGACACTTCCTGACGTCGCTGTGGCTCGTACAGCGGCCAAAGCAACCGTATTAGCATGTATATTGCGTCACGTCGACGCGACACGTGAGGACAGACCCCTGGCGGAAACTACGGGCGGACCAAGCTATCCCGGCTTCCGCTTTACCAGCCCATGCACCGTTGCGGCCGTGCCACCTCCGCCACTCGGACACTTTCTGGCCAACGCGGACCGTTTAACTGAAAAGGCACTTCCTTTGTTCCTTGGCAAAAGCTTCCGCTCGTTTTCTCCCATGAATTCTGACCTTGAGAGCTTACACGCCGACAGACGGTGAATGCGCGATGTTTACTCTGCCTCCAGAGAGATCCTGTACACCGGCGAGTATTTTGTCGAGAAATTGTGGTTACTTAATGGGCCAGCTCCTTTTCTTGCAAACGTGCTGCTCGACTCTGTTTTACTCGGTTGCCTGCCGGATGTTCAACTGCTATTTGATCCCAAGGGTCAGCCTTGTACGTGGTAGCGGGTTTTAGCTGTAGATGGCCTCTATCCTTGCTATGGTTTTTCCGAGTCTCAGTGTAGGTGGTTATGTTGGGAATTTTAATGGTTTTACTGATGTTAACACTTTGACTACCACGTTGGTCATATAGGACCCGTCAAGGTTGCTCCTGTGACGACACGGTGCTCACTGGTGACCGGAGCCCTTGAGCTTCCTACAATTGTAAAAATTGTATGAAGGTTGACAATTAGGGCATTTTCAATATAACTGATAAATAGAAGATACTTGAGAAGATACTGTGAAGCACTCGGCTAAAAACTTAGGATTCTCCAGAAGAAACATCGCGAGAATGCGGATTAGTCATTGGGACAGTCCGCACTCGCTTAGTTGCCAGCTCCAGCGACCCGCACTCGCTCAGTTGCCGGCTCCAGCGACCCGCACTCGCTCAGTTGCCGGCTCCAGCGACCCGCACTCGCTCAGTTGCCAGCTCCAGCGACCCGCACTCGCTCAGTTGCCAGCTCCAGCGACCCGCACTCGCTTAGTTGCCAGCTCCAGCGACCCGCACTCGCTCAGTTGCCAGCTCCAGCGACCCGCACTCGCTCAGTTGCCAGCCCATGCGACCCGCACACTATCTTCCTATACGCACATCGACCTACCTTAGTTTAGAAATTTGTTGAATAAATTAGAAATTAATCCGATGGAAACGTGATGGTATTTTCTCAAAGTACAAAGAGACCAGAAACTGGTGACGTATCTAGGTAAAACCAAGAAAGAGATAGACTTTTGAACATCGACTGTAAAAATTCCCTCGTCGGAGTCATCGGTTTGCTCGAGAAACCTTAATCAACGATGATTCGTATTCATTCGATGGGATGAAGATTTCGTCGATTCATATCAATCGGGCCATGCATATTCAGTTTGACCAGTGCACTCCTTTGGAGATTCGTTTCTCTGACGAAGGGACGAGCTTTGCGGTTATCAACTGGCCTTTGAAAGCGGACCGCCGATTCCAGAGGATTTACTTGGTTATCTGGCAATCGTATTAAGTTTAATTAATTAGTTTGCCCGGGTATTTCGTTAATCTGTTCGATTGTCGCTGCTAGGATACGAATTGACTCGTTATAGACCCACTGATAATAAGAGAAGCAAAAGTAGCGCTATCAAACTAAAGATACTAAAGATTTATTATCAGATACTTTTGGATTCAAAGTTGTGCGACATATTTCCATTTCCAATGATTTGAAACGTCACTCGATCCATTCTGTATATTGTAACGGAGCAATTTTTTAAAATAATTATTTTACGATTTGTTCAGCTGGACATTTGGTAAATTAGTGTAATTTATACTGCACTAAAATTATTTAACACAGTGCATTCCTACAAATTTCCCATAACAAGTGTTCAAATGTTTTCCTGCGCCACTCTATGCACATCTAATTCAACGCCTAATTTCGTTCGAACTTCATTCATTTAAAAACTCGTACACTATGGCTGGTTGGTGACGAGGAAACTTCAATATTATTACTCGATCGCTGTTTCCTTTACTATTGTTTGATGAACATTGTACGTATTTGTACATAGAGTGGCATTTTATTCCCCTGCAACGTATAATCCATTGCAGCGAGGCTCATGAAAGCCAAATAGCGTAGAGAAAGTTTCAAGTTAATGATGTTGAGTTGCAAACAGCAATTCGTTTTTGTTGTTTACCGGGAAACTTGGCCGTGAGGACAAGTCTCAGGCAAACTTGCAAAGCTACGATTGCAGTGGTGTAATAAAGGCCCGATGCTGAAATCGGTGTGTGTAGCAGTGCACGAGGCACGAGTGCTGGTTACGAGGCTATGAAATAGCGAACACGCTGTATACCGAACTCCGGACACGCAATTCCCAATTTTGAATCGTCGATGAGTGACATAAATCGCGTATATAGTTGGCGACCACGGTGGCGGCTGACATTGCCTCGGACCGGAGAACACAGCGTGTCCCGAACTTCGGGCTATGAATTTCTGAAATGCGAATGGCCAGCAAATCGCGTTTCATGCGATTTAATAATAACGCTAACTTTGATACCTGTTACGACGATCGAGAACTGGCTAACGAGGATACACGTTAATTACGTGAAAATGTTGCACCACAGGAGGATCTCATCTATGTGACAGGATTCTCTGTTTTTCTGCAAACTCTGGCGAGATAATAGCTTCATTTATCGGAACTAAGAACGTCCAAACCTTGTCGTCATTATAATCGCGCATGGGATTTAACACGTGGTACATAATACAGTTTTATTTGCATTAATCTGTATACCGTATTAATAAAATGTATTTTTCTTTGTATTTTTAAATTTCTCACACAGATAGAACACATACAGAAGGATATTATCGTGGATACGTAGTTCCCTTTGAGCCACTCTTCTTATCTTCCACTCAGACTTGTTGTTTACGAGAAGAACGCTGACTAGCAATAGCCTGAACACCCTGTACATTTCCAGCAAGATGATGTGACGCAAAATTAATGATAAAAAAGGAGTAGCTGAGCAATAACTTAACTTGACCGTGCTTTTGTTCACGAAAATGATGATGAAGTATAATACTACAATGAAGCAGTGAAGTTCAAATCACAGCCAAACTGTACACAAGACTCAAGACTCAAGACTAAAGACTCCTCCTGTGGTCGATTGCTTGCAGTTTTTCTGCAAAAAGGGGCAATGGGAGGATCCTAATTGCCCTACGTAATGGGGAAAGTGTAATGTTGGGCCATGTGCAAAGGTCAAGGTAGTATGGAATGACGTGGAATTGGGTATGGTCGTTTTCCATCGTTCTTGTTGAGGTTGTTAGATGTATGAACAGAGGAACGCGTGGATAAATTGTAAAGTAGAAAATATTTTAATGCAGAAGTGTAAGTACAAGTAGCAATATAATCTGAGCTGGTCCAGATCCGCACGCCAGCAGTGCTACCCTTTGACTGAAAGCCCCGAAGCCGTCGTCGCCTGTCTACTGTCTATGGTCTGCCTTCGTCCCAGTCTATTGTCTATACGCTGTGGATGGCTTCGGTGCTTGAGAAAACTAAAAAGACCAGCTGTAGAGTTTTCTTAGAAGTGGTGACCTCTTCAACGGTTCTGATATCCGCAGTCAACCCCACGAATACTCGTCGCACGTTCCCCCAAACCGCGTATAGAAGATCGTTAGGTATCGTAAATCCTTGCACAGTCATCAAAAGCGAGATACAATTGAAAATCAGCTTCTTCTACCTCAGCCAATCCATATCGTATGTTGCCTTATGGCGCCTAACGTCATCGAGTCGAGGTATTTTCGCTGAAAGCCTCTCGTTTCACCCTCTCGAGACCCGCCAACCACCGCGTTCCTATCTTCTCCACATTTCCGGCGAACGCTCGTCCCTGTCGCTGGCTTTTTCAAGCTTCGTTTGGTCGGTCGAGGCGCGGCATTAAGCGGCCGGGAAATATCATTCGCGTATCTGCGACAGTTTCGTGGCAGAAGGTGAAGCAGCCGCGATCGTTCGTCGAGCGGATGCGCCAGGTCGATAGATACGAGGCGTGCGGATAGCTGTTGAGGAAGGGCACAAGGTCCTCCTCCTTCCTCTCGCGCTCCTAGCAGATAGCGAAAGGCTGTTTACGAGCCGCTGTGCAGGCAGATAAGGACGATCGCGGCTAAACATTTCTATCGAAATTGGCTGCGATATTGCGCGCACGGTTATGCACCGACCTCGATGACCCTCGTTCACCCGGCAAGCTGCTTCATGGAGCTACGCGGCCGAGCGATAACTCGCGCTTCCCTTAGCCGGTTAAGTGCGTGCCACGTGTATACGCGTCGGTGCAAAGCTTTTTCCACCGCGGTTCACGCGAAATAAAAAATTAACGTTTGCTACAGGAACTCGAAATTTTGTTGGCTTGGCAACTAAGTGATTGCGGATTTTTCCATTACGTGCTATTGACAAAGTCCGCAATCACTTGGTTGCCAAGCCAATAAAATTTCGAGCAACCCGATAGTAAAAAAGTACAGTAAAATAGTAAAAACAATAATGTAAATGGCAATCAATGGTATGTTCCCTTGATATTTATAATTCCAGTAAAGCGATTATGTATTTTATATAAAAATAAGTTTGATTACCTGATTATCCTCTTTGGTATATCGATTATGCTCGGTTTAATGTTTGCTTTTTATAATTCGCGTTGATTATTTTCTCCAGTGCATCCTCGTTTGCTTTCCCCGTCTCAGAGATTTCAAAGAGATTGGAGAACTTGGATGGCTCGTTACAAAGCTCGATACAACAGACGAAGGACATCAGACGAAGGATACATCTTGGGCATGGATTTCTGAAAAGAATATGATTTTTTACACGTTAGCTTCCCCTCCGCGTGCTTATTCAATAAATTATCGAATGCAGTTCTGTGTCTTAAATTGCTTTCTCCACTGTTTACCTTAGTCTCGCGCAAGTTGTGTGCATTTCTTGCAACCTATTTTACAAGAAGAAGGTTTCCCAACGCACCTAACGTTTAAAAAGAGTTGCAGATGTGTACTTTATGGAGAATCGGTGTTGCAAAAGGTGTTTAAGAGAAGCGTGCAATTTTCTTCTGGTTTCTGAATCGCGATATTCTTTCACGATGACCAGCTCGTTGCTATTGCTGTTAGTTAGGTTCACTGGAATATTAGAACGTATCCGCGTTGGAACAAACAAAGGAGAAAGTACGGCTGATGAAATTTTCAAGAAAAATAATTGCTGCCTCGCTAACCACCACGATACCCCAGAAAACATTTAACGACTCTTCAGGGCGTCGTAACTTAAACACTGCTTAAAGAGATTATAGTACTCGTTAAAAGGTATAAAACATGTTTAATTAACGTAGGTTTTAAAGTTAATGGCTTTACAGTAAAATGGAATTTTGTATCTCGTTATAAAGATGCGCGTTACGAGCCTAATTTATTCAGAAATTACAGATGTAGGTTAATTGCATGGAAGATTCAAGTGTGTCAGACAATCTGTAATTAAAATACATGCATATTAGATAACTGACATGTTCAGGTGTTGTATCCCAATTGGAAACAGACACACTGAGCATCTCTCATAGAGCAAAGAAAATAATACGTTTCTATTTGCTAATCGTAAAACTTTCTCCTGACATTTGTGATAAATTTCCATCGCGATACAATAATTTCTCTGAAGTTTCTCTAATTAGAGTAATTTCAAATCGATTCTTTCATTAAATTCCTATATTTTACCACGAGACATTAATCAAGTTGCTTGCAGAAACAAAACGACACTTTAGCCTACAGAAAATCGATTCTACGCTCTTCTTAACGAGTACTGAAAACTCTGAACTATTTAATTTTCTACCTTTGTATTTTAACATTCCCTGAATACAATGAAATTGCCTCTTATTATTAAAAGAAGAAAAAAATTGAAATACAAAATCAACCACTCTTCTGACGTCCTTTACGTCTTATTTATAATCGATTCGTTTAAACATTTCTCACGAAGAAAAATCCATAGATAAAAGAACATATAAGTAAACAATGTTGTGTATTTAAAATCGAAAGTGGATTTGTATAACAAAATGTTGCCAGAAAAACTTGACTCGCCGATCTATTCAACACTAGAGCTACCACACCAGTCAAATCGACTGGTTTTGCCATGTAATGACTTCCGCAACGATAACTAAACGAATAATGTAATGAATTTTATTTTGTTTTTGATGTACTCAAACTGAAAATAATTTTGTATCGGGCTACTTATACCAATAGCAGTGAAAATGGCCGGTACTTGTCAGAGTGTACAGGAGTCCTGTAATCTGTTTATCGAAGCCCAATTAGTTTTCTCGTTTTCTACAACTTGCCACACGTTTTTCAAATTTTTACCAAGTATCATTCCATACGACGATGTCAGTTATCAGGGAAATTAGATGCTAACGCTAGAAGTGCCACAGCAGTCAAAACGACCGGTCCTACAGTTTTATAAATGTGCCAGCCCTCGTTTAGGTCGATCATGGTCGCAGATGGATTAACAATAGCAAAAATGTACTATGTAACATGGAATTGCTTCTGTAAGAAAGTAATAAATCAATAAATATACAAATATTCTATTATCACGTACTTTTTAAAGACCAGTCATTTTCACTGGTTTTGGCAGAAATAGCTTCGTGTTGACTATCGATAGTTCTAGTGTTAAGTGACTGCTGTGACCATTTCAAACGCAAAGAGCCCGAGGATACAAAGGAAGAAAACAAAACGAGTGTCCCCCGTTCATCCGCAGAGGAAATAATTTTTAAGGAAGTGCAGCGTCTCGACTCTTTGCTCCGAAACCTATTTATAACACATCCGTGGAACTGGTAGCTTCTAATTGGATGCTCGAACGATATTCCTGATTTCTCGGCCACGAATGATTTAATGTCCCTCTGACATCTTATCCCGCGCCGGGGAATCGAAGTTTTAATGACGGAAATACGTGATATTTCATGGGGATGAAACTTTGGGGCGGCGTATCGCATCTTATTTTCCTGGAATTTCGTTCAACTTCTTACTTGCTTAACGAGTTGCCCAGAAACTTTCTTCTGGTAACGAGATCCCCGCGAAACCGAGACCCTAGCGACACGTACCAAAGAACACTATAACAAAAAAAAAAAAAAAAAAAAAAAAAAAAAAAAAAAAAAAAGAGGAAAAAGAAAGAGAAAGCAGAGAAACGAAAGGAAGAAGAAACAAGTTTAGCCGAAAAAGATTAAAACGAGAGTGTTTGGTTTTTACGGCGAAGCTGGCGAGTTTACGACGCGAATGAAACACAATTTCAAAATATCTCGCATGCCAGAACCTAATATTTACTTTCCTACGGTAAAACGTGGAAAAACTTTCCGCAAATTTCCCAGGAAGCTCGAGCGATCGTTCGGATCAACAAAATTACAAAATCCGACTGCCACGCGTATTCCATTAACATTGTTCCGTGGAACCGCAGTTCCTGCTGAGGATCCATCGAATAATTTTTCAGCGGTCAGGACACGCTGGAAATCTTCTCTTTTGGAAGTTTCTCCTCGTATCCGCTGCCATGTACATATTTCCTGATCCTTTCGTTCGTCCTGTAAGAGGACGTTGCCAGGATTAACTCGATAATCCTGCGGATGTATGGAGGATACAACGAGAAGGAGGCAGGAAATAAATCGACCCACTTCTTCACCTACACATTTCCCTCTTCTCTTTTTCATCCCGCTGATCCATCGAGATTTATTAAACGAGCCAGATCGAAATCAATAGACTTTTATTCGGCCGTTCACTTAAGCTGCTCGGGGTCGTTTGTTTCATTGCGCGCTCGCAGTAGCCGGAAGTAACACGACCAAACGAGGAACACGAACCAGCAAACCGACCACGTCGATCGACTTCTTTTTGTTTCGTTACTCGTTATTTCCTTAGTCGAGGAATTATCCGGATTATCGTCCTCCTCCTGACGATTACCGGCAAGTCGTTGGTTATTTAAAACGACTGGGAAGCCAGCTTTCCAAGAGCTTTATTATCCACGGGTTACAGCCGATGTCTTATTAGCGTGTAATCTGTGCGTTTTACGAGCGTGTTAGCAGCTACTAACGAAGCGGCTGAATGTTTCAAGAGCCTGGACTTTTCTATAGCTTCCATGAAGTATCGCGTATTGGTTTTGTTCGCGGAAATCGTTGCCGATTGCTGCAGGCTGGCGCAAGAGTAAGCGGATTTCTTCTGCCAGCTCTTTACTCGCGATTATTCTTGTTTTATGCGAATTAATTTACCGGTAATTTTATTTCTGTCGAGTTATCGGATTAAAGGATTTGTAACGCTTATTAATCGCAGCATATAATTTACGCGAAAGCGGTCGACCCATCGGTGCAGTTATTGGCTTGGCAACTAAGTGATTGCGGGTTTTGTCCGTACCAGCTAATGTGAAAATCCGCAGTCACTTAGTTGCCAAGCCAATAGCAACGAGGCAGATTTCCATCTGAAAAATTATGAGAAAAAAGGAAGAAGATGGATAGCCGATAAGTGAGGAACTAAAATCAAGAAAAAGGAAAACTGATCGAACTTGAAGTTAAACCTCTAAAAGGGAACTTGCCGTGAAACTTATTTAAAATCAAAGTTGAGAAAAGGTCGGGAAATATTGATTGGAGTGGTGCGAAGCGGAATGATAATTGGCGGGCTAACAAGTCGAAAATGAAACTTTAAAACCACTTGAAATATTTATGGAAATTTATCCGAGCGTTTAACCGCCGCATCATCGCCATCGAGCTTCCATGTATCAAGCGACAGCGTTCCGCCATTTCCATCTGCTTCTTCCTGAGAGAGCAGCAGCCTTCTCCTTGAAACAAGGCGGAGCGACAGTGAGAAAAGAAGAAACGAGATGCCTGGAAGAGAAACAGTGGACAAGAGAGACCATAGAAACCCAGAGTTTATTCTGATCGGAAACTTTTTTTCTGCACGCGCTGGGAAGTAAGAAAGAAGAAAAAAGGCGGAGAATAAAAGCATGGAAAGGAGAAACGGGAGAAGAAGAGAGAGGAAGTAGGAACACGAGGACAGAAACACGACTTCCAAGATGAGAAAAGGTCCTCGTTCCTCCCGGGATCTCGTTACTCCCGTTCTCGAAGCTCTTCGAGAGATTACTCGGCTAATCCCGCGTGGACGACGACGGGGGACAACGAGGACATCGGAGATGAGATCGAACGACACTGTTAATGCCACTTTTATCGTCTGCCAGAGTCATCGGAATTTATTAAAATCTCTTCGTAAGTTGCTCCGTCCCTCAGCCGAGCCACGCTACTTCGCGCAATAAAAACGCTTCCTATCGCGATGAAAAGCGTAGCTTCCGGTTTGGTAAACGCGTTTCATAACGCGCTCTATCCCCGCAACGGCACGTGAATATTTTAGCGAGCCATGATAACAGCGTCGTGCGTGCGCGACTCAGACGAGATTTCTTATTTAATTTTTTACGGTTCTGCCGGATTTTTACGCGGAGATGGTCCGCAGCTTCGACAGCACTTCGTGCATTGTAAGATTCTTCGATTTTTATCATCTTCCAGTTGTTCCATCGTTGTTTTCCAGTCTGACGCGTTTGTGGGTCGGTGGGTCGTTGCTTCTTCTTTTTAGGAAAATGTTACTCGCGCTGATTACACTTGGACCGGTTCCCTCGGTGATGGCACGCGACTCGCGAATTCGGAGCCGAAAAGTTGACATTGGTGACGATTTTAAAATGCATGTTGCCTGTGTAATTCCAAGTTCGTCATCTGCACGTGAAGATGGAACAGCAGGCAAAGCGAACGATCCCACGAGACGTCCGAGAAGCGACCCTTGCAATTGGCGTGTGGTGGACGGTGAGACGCGTTGTTGGTTACATTTGTTGAAGTCACCACTTCTAAGGAAACTCTACATCTGGTCCTTTTAGCTTTCTAAAGCACTGAAGCCATCGACAGCGTGTAGACAATGGACTGGGACGAAGGCAGACCATAGGCAGTAGACAGGCGACGATGGTGTCGCGTAAACTTGAGGGTTGGATGATAAAACAGGAAGGTTGAGCCGTAACGCAACTATCAACTTTGCTTTTATTAAACTTTATTACGAATTCAGCATTCACAATGGGACACACGCTGAATTAACACACATAAATCACAATTCACTCCAACAACTTTACGTAAAACCTAGTTACATTGATACGTTAAGTACACGACTGGTCTAAGGGTAGAAACCCGGTAGAAGATGTTGACTATTCTAAAGATAGAGACTATGTAATGTTTAGTGATGTTGTGGCGCAGGAAAGCTAGGGATGGGTGTGTCTAAGGCCACGAGATGAGCTGATTCCTTAAGGACAATTTTGGTCAGGAAAGTGAGTGCGATGGACATTGCTTTCGATTAGAGTATAAGAAGGCTGATGGACTAGGAAGGATCTTAGGCGCCCTTGAGAGAATGTTGCTAACGGAAGATACCAAACGCGAGGAAAACTAACAACCCGTAGCAAACAGTAAATGTAAAGGAAACCTGAAACAAAAGATACTTGTTTGGTCTGAAGGACCTCAACTATGAAGGTGCCAAGACCCATGGTGGGTCCTTAAGACTATCGAGGATACGCGCCAAGGACGTGCAGACATCTGGCTGTCATCTTGCCCGCGGTGTGTGGCCTGGCCTCTGATGTGGATTGATGTTACACTAGCGTGCAATTCTGGACCAGCTCAAATTATGTTCCTACTTGTACTTACACTTCTGTATTGAAATATATTTTCTAGTTTGCAATTTATCCACGCGTTGCTCTGTTCATACACCTAGTAACCCCAACAAAATTAATAACGAGACGAGTTAATTTCGTTAACTATGTTTACAGATATTTTAAAGTGTAGAAGACAAAGTTAATCGCAAGTGTTGCTCGCTCCACGATATTCGTTATAAGATACTAATTATTATGCTAATTCGCTAGACTAATTCGTTGTATTTACTCGCTTCACTGATGATATGATGACTCGATACTGATATTGATTCGCGCCACTGACTTCTGGAGAACATGGTCGTCTGTTTATACTGGTCGAAGGGAGGTACAGGAAGGTTTGAACTTGTCGCCGGTTGTTGGTTGCACGTAGCAGCGAAATTGATTTGTCCAGAGTTTGTTTATTTCATTATGTGCGTCGTACAGTGTTAATCCTCTGTGGCAAAACGACTATGTGAGGCATCTTCGTATCGAAAGGTCCAAAGACGCATATGCCGCTACGTGCGAATCGCCTGCTAAAATCTGGTCGCGTAGCGAGTTCGATTCTCAGGATACCAGCGTTCAGGTGAAAACGGCAATTTCCAGTAGTTCGGGCATCTCCTTGTCATTGGCGCACTCGGACCTCTCATTTGCACGCCCATTCATCCATCGCCATATCTGACGCTTGTGCTATGGTCGACGAAGAACGTTCTGGCCACGTCTTTATGACTCCGCTACACGCGACGTGTGTATTTCCGCGAAAAAACCAGGTCATCCTGCTGTCGAGGATTCCGACTGTCACTCAACGTCCTGCGCAATCGAAGCAACCCACTTGGAGACGTCAGAGCTGTGTACAATTGTGAACAATTTCTGTTTTATATTATTTTATTGCATTAGATATGATCCATTTCGTTCTATTTCTATTATTATAATAATTCAATAAACTGATGTAAAACAAAAAACATGGTGCGTCTATTATTTCCATATAAAACGAAAGAAACTTTCCGGACGACCTAATATTTTGTCAACTGCTTTCTCCAACGTATACGTGGCATTTCGTTGGAGTTACAGCTCACTTGGTCATTGTCTTCCACGGCTGCATCGACGGAGTTTAGCCGGCAGATTTACGGTAAAAGGGCCGTGGGGGTGAGACGATTGATCGTGAGAGTGCGCCAGGTGCGAAACTACATAGCACGAGCATCCCCCTACGGGCAACCACCACCCATCGCTGACTTCCTAATGAATGGTCGGCGATTAATACGGATTAGTAACTGCGTGTGTATCGTTCGTTGCCGCGCATAAAGCGTCTTCAGACCGTTCGTTATGGGTCTGCACTTTGAGACGCGACGCGTGCTCCAGCTCACGACGCCTTCAAAACGGTAAACATCAGATGGATGGATGAACGCGCGAGTAGAACAGAGGAAGAGCGACTTTGAGTGTTTTATTTGAGGGAATTATGCGGCTGAAGGAAGTTTGCAAACTTGAACCATCGATGCTCGTGCCAGCATCAGCACACTGATAACCGTTGAAAGTGCACGAGTTAGGTAGGAGCCAACGCTAATGTCACGTAGGAGACACAAGAAATCAGGAAAATGATAGATCGCCGGTTCGAACGTTTCACAAATAAGCCGAAGAAATTGAACTTTGTTTATGGTAGTAGAATTTATTATGCAAATCCAACAGAGTGAGGGTTCAAAGTGTGACAACAGAATGGTCTCGAGTGCTCATTTTGGAGGGTTCTGTTGCGTAATTATCGACTAAAGAGCAACCAGTCAGGTCGAATGAATCAACGCTCAAAGTGGAGCAGGTTTAATATATCGAGCGTTGGAGTAATCCAGCACTGTGTTGAACTTGTTGCATAAACGTAACGTGTGATGTGATGCACAGCGTTGATGAGATCTTGCTGAGAGTGAAGTCTTTCAACCGTACGGTACGATGTCTGATGATGAACTGTCCTTCTACGTTGCTGACTCTCCCTATCAGCCGTTGGCTTTCGTCTGTCCATCCTGCCCTTCCAGCTGATCCTTTCCAGGGGTTTTTTACCTGACCTCGGAGTCGTTAGGTTTACAGCTCGGGCAGAACATGCAATTCGGAATTTCCTAAAGAAGCGAATTCTCACTCATGGAAATTCACCCAAAATTCCGAACAGGTTCTTATACTGAGGTTTCAGTCACTCTGGAGGGGTTGTCGTCTGGTGTATCTCAGAAGCGGCTATTCCGCTACTATTTGGTTATTGTTTCGATGTCTGTGGCGTGCAGGATGTCTAGCTATTACTGTTTCTGAGCGGGTAGCCTTCTTGAGCGTGTGACGCTAACGAAGTACGCGGAAAACCCGTCTTTTCCCTGCGTCCATCTTATCATCTTGCGATTGACGCGAAGAGAAAGATGCGCGGTGATACAAGCGAGCGAATAACCGCGGTTGGCTGCGACAGCAGGTGACAGAGCAAGTTTCTAGCATTTTTCTTAAACACAGCAAGCGACCAAGAAGCAACCGATGAGCCAGTGAGTTGGCAATTGCTTGCAATTCGGTTTATCCAACCGCTGCAGGCGTAATTGCTTCCTCACGTAAGGAAAATCGTGTGGAAAATGGCTGGACCAGGAAGCTTAACAGGCTGAACAATCTCTGCACGCTCCATGTAATGTTTTACAATTTTGTACGCGAATATGCCACCAGCTACGAATCTACGTTGTCCCAAGGTGAATAATCCGAGGGTCGTAACTACGTGGCGAGGAATGGGATTTGCAATTTCACAGAAAAGGGGCGTAGAAGACTAAATGCTCTCAATGGAGACAACGCGCGTCACCTGGAAGGGAAAGCAGCGTTCCAGGCGCAACCAAAGTGTTGTAAAGAATTTTGAGAGCCGACGGATCCCTAAAGCTGGCGGATAATCCCTGCAACAGGACCAAGGGCTCGCGAAGCTGACAATGTAACAGGCTAGTAGCCATAAGGTGGATGCGAATACAACTTGAAGATCGCTCACGATGACAATACCGTGACATTTCTGCACGAATAGCAAGAGAATCATTTTACGAAATGTCTCATCATGTTAAACGTAGCTCCTGCTTGATCTTAGGTCTGAAGATAATTTTTCACATCGCACGTAGCAATTAGGTGAGCGAGAAAAGCGTACTCGTTAACGGTGAAAATGTATATTAAAATAAATAGCACGTTAAACGCGTGGCGAGAGCAATTTCAAGTAATTAATATTAAATTCAGTGGAGTTGATTATATCGGCGATTATCCTGCGCGTGGAAAAACGCGTTATCCAGCTTTCCCGGTGAATACGATGTAATTAATAAAGCTTTAGAATGCAGTACGTAGCTGCGCTTGTGCAACGTCGATGACGCAGACGATGCGGTTAACGGATTATTTAATTTCAACTAATGTCACAGCCAGACATTGACAGGATATTGCCGGCTGCTATTGCCAAATTAATTCCCGTTGACAAATCAGTATTTTCCAAGCAAAGTAGTTTTATCTTCGTTATATTTGAAGACATCTTTCAACGTCTATGCGTGGCATAGAAAATGCAATAGAATTTTTAATGAAAAATTTGTAGTAATATTGGCGAGATGTTTATTCGTGTCGTGTTATAAAAATTAATTCACTACAGCTATTTCGCTATTTCTTTATGAATATCTCTTGCTCCATTAAATTCACTCGGATACCAAAATTTCCAAAATCCTCCGCTATATCGTTACCGTAACGAAATCAAAATTTACATTCCTCTCACAGGCTACCGGTCCGTGTGGTTCAGCGTTAATCCGTCTTCAATTATATTCCGTCATTTTCGAATCCAAGCAGCAACGAGAACGATGCAAACTCATGGGATTGAGAAGCATCTGCTATATTGCTGATACATTTAGACAGGTTTATCAGCTGCGGTAATTACACTGAATACGAGTGTGGAACTGATTACGCTAAATTATAGACAGGTCGTATGTCCTAGAAAATCCCTGCTTTATTTTCACATCGATATATTAGGTTGTCCGGAAAGTTTCTTTCGTTTCGTAAGGTGATAATAAATGAACATTAATTTCTATTTGATATTATTTTATATTATTATTTCTATTATAATGTCCTTGTATAATACAATGAACTAATATAAAACAAGAAACATTGCGCGTCTGTTATTTCTTGATAAAACGAAAGAAACTTTTCGGACAACCTAATATCGTTGGCGCGCCACGAAATCCCATAAGATGTTGGCCTCTATCTCTCGACAGTGATCAAACGTTGATCCGATTATCGAGCAATTATTCGGGCCGGACGGAAGTGCAAGATTTTGTCGAAGAGTTGCATTAATTAAAGGCGACGAGACGAGTGATGGTACGCGTGGAAATTATTCAATACCCGGAGAAGCGGCTTAATTAGTAGCGAAGCAGGCCACGTTAATTACGCGATACTTACGTTCGCTGCTGGAAATTACGATGAAATCGAACGGTGGATTTAGGGAAGCCCGAGATGGCGCAGCAAATGAGCCCCAATGGAGCAAAACCGTGCTAAGCGACACACCAATCTGCCGGATATCACGTAATTATCGCGACTCGCGGATACACCAGCCCGGAACATCCGCCCTTTTATGCTAATTACGTTACGCTAACTGATGCACGTGTTACTTTCCACTTGGCAGACGTTCGACGAGACTCCCCTATCATCGTCCTGAAGCCACAATTTTTTAACTTTCGAGGATTTCAGGGTAAAATTTAAAGTAAAACGACAGATACTGGCTCTGGTCGAGAAAAGAAAATAGAAAGTACAAGGTGAAATGCACAGTGTGCAATACACGCGACTAGTAACTGTCGAGATGTTAGTTGAAATCACTGCGAACAATAAACGTTCTAACTTGCCGATTTCTAAAGTGAAAATATAAAATTCATAATGAAATTTTGTCTACCATGGCGATGTTCTTTGATCTTGATGATGTATCGTTGACGTTAAGCCTATTTGAGAACCACTGCTCATTTGCCTGGTTTTCATCCTTCTAACTTGTCGATTTCTAAAGTGAAAATATAAAATTCATAATGAAATTTTGTCTACCATGGCGATGTTCTTTGATCTTGATGATGTATCGTTGACGTTAAGCCTATTTGAGAACCACTGTTCATTTGCCTGGTTTTCATCCTTCTAACTTGTCGATTTCTAAAGTGAAAATATAAAATTCACAATGATATTTTGTCTACCATGGCGATGTTCTACCGTCGTTGACGATATGTCATAGAAGTTAAGCCTGTTTGAGAACCACTGTTCATTTGCCTGGTTTTCATCCTTCTAACTTGTCGATTTCTAAAGTGAAAATATAAAATTCACAATGATATTTTGTCTACCATGGCGATGTTCTACCATCATTGATAATGTGTCAGAAGTTAAGCCTGTTTGAGAACCACTGTTCATTTGCCTGGTTTTCATCGTTCTACTTGTCGATTTCTAAAGTGAAAATATAAAATTCACAATGATATTTTGTCTACTATGGCGATGTTCTACCGTCGTTGACGATATGTCATAGAAGTTAAGCCTGTTTGAGAACCACTGTTCATTTGCCTGGTTTTCATCGTTCTACTTGTCGATTTCTAAAGTGAAAATATAAAATTCACAATGAAATTTTGTCTACCATGGCGATGTTCTACCATCGTTGATGATGTGTCAGAAGTTAAGCCTGTTTGAGAACCACTGTTCATTTGCCTGGGTTATAGATTCGTTGAACTATCACATATGGCCATTGAAACGTCAGTTGGAACACTTTGATATTCAACAATAAAACGTTTAATCGCACCTTTCGACTTTCTCATTTCTACGATGAAGAGACGTACGATAGATATGCTCATTGACGTGAAATTCCATCTCGAGAACCATCGTTCATTCGCTTCGTTAACAAACTTATTTGACATCGCAGATTTAGGCGAAACACCCAATCGATGTTACACTTACGCTACACTTAGACCCCAACAACACTACTATTTTCCTAACCTGATAGAAATGCGAAAGAACACAACTATACCTCTGACTGCAGCCCTGAGACTCTCAGGCAAGAGAATACAAAAGGTAGACAAGTTCAACGATATGCAACAACTACCATCCGCCATCATAAAGCTTGCTCTGCTACGATAATTAAAACGAAATTAATTAACATTAGCGGAAGAAGCAGGATTCGCTTGATTGAAAATCCAAGGAAGCCGGAACGTGATATTATGAATCAGGTTGAGAGAAAAATATAGAAAATACAATTATGCATAAATCATAGGTTGCCTTGGAACGCCAGATGAGACCGGGCATTGCATTTATCTCGAGCGCAATTACGACGAACAAATTAACCCCTGGATGATCGAGCGGGCTGGTTTGCCGCGAAACCCGGCTCAACCGATATCCCATAAATCGCGTGGCGAAAGAAATTCGCTCGGGAACGCGCAACGAGCGTCCAAGTTTCTTCATAATTCAACGAGTCGCCGTGTGGGCGTGTTTCACAATTAGTCGATGCTGGCGAGATTCGACCCTCTGGCAACCTGCTTTCAGACACCAGTTTTCCGTTCCTCGACTCTCCTCTTCCGAGTCGAAGCTATCGCGTGCTGAAAACTTCTACTTCAGCCACTCCCGCGTTCTGAACCCGCTGTCCAATGAATGAAGAAGCGTGCCACCGTAAGCTCTGTTAGCGTGAACCGTATTTAAAGGGCTCTGGCCCGTGCTAAATTGCCGGTATTCCGCTCCCAATTTACTTTCATTTTTCTCCACCAGTTTTAAGGAGGATGGAAGAATGGATTACTTAGCCTGATGTATCTGTGATGTCAGCTGTCCTGATATTTTTTACCGCTTCATGGTCGTTTATTTACTGGAAGATCTGATCTCGATAAGTCTGCGCTCTTAATGGGTAGTTAGGTCTACGTAGCATTTTGTTGGTGGACAATGGAACCACGGGAATGAAAAATTGGAAACGAAATGTTAAATTTAATAAACCGTGCTCGACGAGTGGGTCTGCGTGAAAAATTTTCATCGAGCTGCTGTTATACGAGAACTTTAATATCCGAATGTTGCATTATCCGAACGCTCTGTTATCAGTTTCAAATATGCACATATCTTATCAGCGTTCGTATAAAATGACGTGTTCTTCCCATATTCGACAGAGTGAATTTTGATTAGGAGAATCTAGCATGAGGCTGATAACGTTCCATCTGTGGAAACAGATAGCTCGGACAAGACTCTCGTAGTGTCGTGGACGAGGAGCCTGGGGGGTGTCAGGCGAATTACAAACAAGCGGACCATGTGCGTGGTAGGGCGAAGACAAAAGACAAGGGGTTGCTAAGGGACAAAAACGAATTAACAGTCAGTGTGAGTTGAGAAGCCAGAGAGTATGGTCAGAAGATAGGAAGATAGTGGAGTCAGGAAGATAGTGTTGCTAGCGTTGTCGAGAGAGTGTGGTCCATGTGAGAGAGAGCGTTGGGTCAGTGGTGATGAGTGTTGCAAATTGACTATCTAGCTGCCCCAATTATAACACGTTATTGTGATTAGTTCACGTTAAACAACCATCGCTTCCTGTTCAACCAACATCTGTTTAATCGATTTACTGCAAATAAACTAATTGTGGTAAGGATCCTACACTCTACTGTATTAGAAATTGATACTAGACATTATATCGTATCGTAATAGCAAATACGAAACAAGTTGCTTCGCTAAATCCTTAAACAATGCTCTCACGAATACAGCCAATTCGTAGCATCTTCTGAACCAAATTGAAAGTACGATTTTCTCGCCAGCTGCTTCGGCTGAACAAGCTTCAGCCGAGATAAACCGCGAAGTCAGCCTGAAACTGATTCAGCGTTCTCTCGGAGAAAAATCCAAACAAATGGAGAGAAGCTGGGTCGCACCGGGACCACGTCGAAGTGGCTTCTTTTTTCCTCGCAAACTCTTTTCGCCGTTGAACGAAGACGATGCAAACCGCTTTCGTCTAACAGGATTAGGTGCTCGGCGTCGTTTTCTTTCGAAGCAGCCGAGCACGCCGTGAACAATAGATAGAAACGAGCGAGATGAAAAGAGGATTGCTGAGAATATTCCCTTCGACGTGGCTAATGACACTTTCACGCGTGTCTCCGCTTCCTGACACGAGGCGAGGCAAAGAAAGAGGAAGAGAAAGAGGAACAATAAGAAGCTGTCCATGTTGCACTCAAACGTAGAACGGAAAGCCGCGAAGATGATCTTCACTTGGTCGGATGGCCAAGGCTTCCCATCCGCGAAAATGTCTTCCTTTGCGAGCTACAATCGCAAACAGCTCGATGATCTTCTTGATACTTGTGAAGGTTTTCCTGTCGTGAAGATTGAAACTACCAGGTTCAAGGAACGCGCAAGTGAACAATGTCGTGACGAGTACAGCGTTCGCTGGTGACTTTTGTGACGTGCAGATGTTGAGTTTAATTGAAACGTCTCTTCTTCTCTTTCGAAGCTTCTTTGCCTTCCCTCGTTCGATCTAATATACGCAGCCAATATTTTGCGAGAGCTGAGTCAATTTTACAATGGAGATGCATTTAGAAAAGGGAGGAATTTGAAAGCGTCTTGTCCTGATTAATTAAAATGTCCCACCTACCATTTCAAGGCTGAAGTTTTACCACGACCTTTGGCCATTTTTGTGTCTCTTTTTTCAATTTAATATACGTAGCCAATAGTTTGAGAGAGTTGAGTCAATTTAGAAAAGGGAGGAATTTGAAAGCGTCTTGTCCTGTTTAATTAAAATGTCCCACCTACCATTTCAAGGCTGAAGTTTTACCACGATCTTTGGCCATTTTTGTGTCTCTTTTTTCAATTTAATATACATAGCCAATAGTTTGCGAGAGCTGAGTCAATTTTACAATGGAGATGCATTTAGAAAAGGGAGGAATTTGAAAGCGTCTTGTCCTGTTTAATTAAAATGTCCCACCTACCATTTCAAGGCTGAAGTTTTTCCACGATCTTTGGCCATTTTTGTGTCTCTTTTTCAATTTAATATACGTAGCCAATATTTTGCGAGAGCTGAGTCAATTTTACAATGGAGATGCATTTAGAAAAGGGAGGAATTTGAAAGCGTCTTTTCCTGTTTAATTAAAATGTCCCATCTGTCGTTTCGAAACTGAAGTTCTAGTAGCTTTTCTTCTTCCATTTCCTTGTTTTTCTTCATTTCATCTGACATGTATAGCCAATATTTCGTAATAGCCCACGCAATTTTCAAATGGAGATGCACGTAGTATATTAAGATGCATTTGGAAAAGCGGTGAAATTTTAAACGTCTTGCCCTGTTTAATTAAAATGTCCCATCTACCGTTTCAAAGCTGAAGTTCAACCAGTTTCTTTCTTCCATCTTTTCCCTCATTCCATTAAAAATGTTTCGTCATTACTTTACATAATAGCCCACACGGTATAACTTTAATTAAACGCAGGAAACACTGGCAACTTGAAATATCTCAACGTATCCGGAAAAGTGCTGTATAACATGTTTCAAAAAAGGAGGCCACTGTTATGATATAGAGAAGTTGACTTAACGAAAGACGTAAGTTGTTTAAAGTAATAATAAAAACAGATTTCGTTTAATAGGAAAGAACGTAAGAGAAGAGAAGTGGCGAATTAAACGAGACGACTTTTGAAAAATAAATGGGAAAATACGTTGGCCAATGATATCGCGATAATTAGCTACTCAATTAAAAAATATCATGCAAGTTTCACGTTGCGTCAAACGAATTGTACAAATTAACAGTTAATTGCACGATGCAACGCGTAAACAACCTTTCGCTTATTCCATGCGATCGATATTGTCCTTTAATTGCGTTACGTACAACGATAAAATAAAACGTCGAAAGAAACGTTATCGGATATCTCGACGGCATGTTACGACGATGCGATGCAATTTACTTTTCTTCCGCTTTTATCATCTTCCCGAGAGCTGCTCGAGAACGAAGAACGAACGATTAGTTTCACTCTGCGTAACACGAAATAAGGTAATTTCTGTCGTAGATAGAGACGTTTCTTCCTTCGAAAAAATAAAAGGAAAAGGCGCGTTTTAAGTTAGAAAAGTTACTCAGGTTACAAAAGTTATGCGTCTGTAAAATTCCCAACGCAGCAATATGAATTATACCATTGCTCTTCCATACTAGTACAACGCAAGAGAATACAAAATGGAACACGAAATGTCCCTCTCAACGCTGCACACCCTTCCCCTACATTGTAGAATTGTTAGAAATTGTTGAAAAGAATTGTTATTTACAAAAAGCATTTATGCTTTTTGTTCAACTTTCGGACGCTGGCTCGTCTTCACCCAACGTTACTCGTCGCTTTATTTCTTCTCGTAAAAAGCGTTACAAGTAAACAACGACGCAAGAAACGCTGTATTTCTTCAAGGAAAGACTCAGACTGTTTGAAATTACATTGTGAAGCAAAGTCGAAGCCTCTAACACACGCACACACTGATCCTGCGTCATCGTCTTTATCGCAACGAGACCATTTCGTTACGTCGGAATATTTCAGATTTTCCCACTGTTCCCAGCATCCGAGATATCCGCGTAATTTACATAATTTTCACTATCGTGTTTTTGTTTTCCTATGTGCAGAGTTCGCGGCTCTCCCAACGTGCATTTCTCCTAATTACGCGCCTACGCCACTTTCCCCATTTTTTAATTAACGTTAGTTTCATACTAAATTCTCATAGCCAAAATTCGAATAAGACAAGAAATTACACTAATTGCGTAGAATAATACATGGCGCGTGAACACTAATGAAACACGTACACGTTCCAAGCGGAAAACGGCGTCCTTTGCTGGACGAAATATTACGTCCGGATAATAGAGCGTTCGAATAATACAACGTTCGGATATTAGGCTAATGGGTGTTCGAATAAGGGAATCTGTAACGTAATTGCCGGCCCTGGTCTGCTGTAATTAAACTTGAAAATTTACTACACTCCACGTCTCGTCGTGAACTATTATTTGGCAGGAAATTCAGTTGGAAAATCGAGGGACCGAAAATGGGCGAGAAGGTGCTTCGATCTTCAAAGGTGCTGCACTCTTCGTCGATTTGCTGAACTTTTTAATCGTATCAGTGCGTTAAAAATGGATGATCGATCTCGATAAGTCACTGGCTTTGCAAGACACGGTTTTGCGGATGCGTATCGTCGCCTGATTTGCGCTGGTAATGAACATTTCAATCGGCGAGCCGGTGCACCGAAGCGACGCGATTTGGCGCCATTCCAGAGCCATTAAAGCTCGTCTTATGGCACTTTTGCCTGGCCTTGCGTCGGCTGCACTTTTGTTTGGTCGGCTGACGACAATAGGAAGATGGAAAATAATGAGAAAGGTCTGGTCGGTACCCGCGACGCGTATTCGCGGCTACGTGGACGAGATCAGACGTCTGCACACCGAATTCAAAAGCTCGAGTATATTGAACGAAGGAAAAATAAAGGGACAAGAGACGAAGCGCGAAACCCTTACGCCACGCTCGTTGCCTTTAATTAAATCGGACCTGAAGCGGATGCACCTGGACAAAAGGCCTCGGCCTTTGTTCATCTCGACGAGGCGATGTCTTCACGCCGTTTAAAGATCCGTCGGCGATTCCAGGAAGCTTGCGTTTCGCAGGCAAACCAAATTTACCAAACTGTCAGCGACGAAGATGGCGAGCTGGAACGCAATCGTTGCACGTGTCTGCTCAGAAATTCCTCAGCGTTTGCTCGAGATTCGCTTTTATTCGAAATTAGAAGAATTATGATACGCACGATGGTTCAGCTTGCTGTTGCTGTCATCTCGTAGCGAGTTCATCCGCGAACGAAGGAAGAAGCTGCAACAACAAGTTGCAGAGAAGCAGCTGGAACGTAGCTGCAAGTTGTATAACACTGGTATTCCAACTTCCTTGCTTGGAAGGATAAGCAAGGCCATAAATCATCTTCCAAAATATCAAGACTACTTTAATCTCCCAGCTGAATACACCCGTGTCCACTAATAGTAAAGCTGTATGGCGATGTAATGATAGGAAAGAGAGAGGACGATGAGGAAAGGGAAGTAGGTTCCATCCGGCAGCTGCTGGTGGACTCATCAGTGAAGCTTCTAGGCAGACTCGAGCTGTAGACACTGTGATAGCGGAGGTCAGGCCGGAGGATTATGCGCATTTGTATGAAAAGGATAGTTAGGCGAGGACTTTCGAGAATTGCGTTTGGTATGCAAACTCCGGCGGAGAGCATGGAAGCCACCATAGTTCACGTAATGCTGGAATCAATCAGAAATTCACATCCTAATGTCAGCCTCATGACTATTGAGCGCAGTCTAATAAACCTCATCTACACGCCATTAATAGGAGAGTGCAAGAAACGTAAGTTGAAGTGCTGCACAATGAAATTAATTTGGAAACGAAGCTTGAAGCGTGTGAGACGTACCTGTCTGTTGAAGTGAATTAAATTGGACGTATGCAACGTAGCTATTTATCGAAGCTAACCGTTGAGAATGAATTTGTTATTTTTTAATTAAATTTACTAAGCTGGAAATTGCAGGAACAAGCATAACCCAAGCAAGTGGAAATTGTACGTACAACTATAATCCGCGGAAGTGGATTGCTTGCCTAATGGATGTTTCATGCGTCCAGAAACTCAACGTACCGCCTCCTTTTGCTTTTACAAAATTTGTCAATTCTGCGTTAAATAGAGCATTATCTTCGCTCGCCTTCGCCTAATAAATTGATAATTAAAATACACGTTGATAACAGTCGCATAATTAATTTGAATATATGTCGAATTCACGTTAGGATTAGGGTTGGGGTTAGGGGCGTGAAACGAATCCTCGTTGTGATTAGACATTGTTGTCATGCGACAGAGAACTTATTGAGTGCAAATATGATTATTACAGGTGTCGACAAGTAACCGTGCCAATTAGATACCCGAGAAGCTAATGACAATGATCCTAGGTCCAATAACGAATCCGCGGTCAACGGGATGACAAAATGCGCTTTCTTCCAAAGTCCAAGTTGTGCCCAACTTCCTTGTCTACGGTACAAGCATTACTGAACTCTAACTCTTTGTTAAAACGTAGAATATTCACCGAGCGTGAAGACGCTGTGTAACACGCTACTGAGACCTCAAGAGAGAATCACTTTCCGTCGCGATGATGCTGCAGAGGAAGACTATGATAGGGTGTCTCTAAGGACAAGAGATCATCGGATTCGTCGAGAAAAGCGAGGGCAATGGACGTTGCTGTTGATTGGTCAATTTCTATGTTGGTGGTTGAAGAAGGATGCTAGCCGCCCTTGAGGGGAACTTGCTAGTGGGAAGCGTCGTTCGCCAGAAAAATAGATTTCCCCTATCTTCCCGTAGTTGGGACAAAGTCTGTTGGTCTGTTTGAAGGACTTTCGTGAACTAGATCCTAAGATTTATAGCGGGTCCTCGAGCTAGCTGAACATCTTCTGATCATGATCTTGCCCGAAGAATAGGGTCCGCGTGTGGCCAGCCACGAGACAGAACCCGTTGGAATGTTTACTGCCGCTACAACTGTTCCTTTTTAACTATTACTTCATACCTTTGTTAGGCAAGACGTTCATTCGCTAGGCTACGTTCAGCGACTAGTAGTCACTTCGAGCCCAAGCTCACTGTCACAAGTCTCGAACAAGTACAATCGGATTGAATGACGACAATTGCTTAATTACGGCTATGGTAGAATCTAGATTACAATGTTACGGGATTTTCCCAAAGTTCCAAAGGGGAGGCTCCGCGGTGTCCTTTCATCTCCGACATATATAAATAAATTTTACTCAACAAATTGAGACGTAACGAATCTCCTGCAATCTGCGTTAATTTGTCACATGCTCTACAAAGTGACGTACGTCTGTACACTCTGACTATACGTTTAATCGTATTTTTCCTGACGACGTTCCGATCTTCTAGCATGTTAGGTCACGTTACGTTTACTCTCTGCTTTTTATATTTTCAACCTGCTATTTATCTATCGGTTAATTATCAATTCTTTGTGCTGTTCTGTTGCAGATAAAGCGCCATCAGAAGCGTCTTTCAGAGGGACCGAGTATCTGACGATAAATCTGAGCAAAGGAGATCCGATCCTCAGCACGCTGGAATCAATCAGCTTGCAATTTAAAACCAGGCAACCGAATGGACTACTGTTTTATTCCGGTAAGTTGAGCGAACAAATTTCTTTCCATAATATCCGCTATCTACTTCTCTTCGAACATCAAGCTCATCAAATGAAAGGAGGGAAACATCTTCATACGCAGCGAACATTTCCCATGGTTAGTTCGAAACTCGTGTCATAGTCCTGATCGAGGCTGTCAGAATCTGTCGTTCAGGCGGGTCTTAATCGAAAATTCATTGGAATCATTCGATCGTGGCTTATTTAATGCAACGTATTGCTCGTGAAACGTAGCGGCGCCCTGGTTTTTCCATTTATCCATGAAACTGGCGAAATATTCAAAGTACGTAGTTCGATAGAACGTCGCCGCGAGCAAAGCAAAAGTCATTTTATAAAATTCGTGTAAAGCATCCTATGAGTTTCGTTGGTTGCGCAGCGGAACCTCTCCTGCGGCTTTCCTATGGATTAAATATACATGAAACCAACGAAATATTCGCATCGGTCGCATTGCAGGCACTGCTTCTTACAAGCTCTCGGGTCGCCATGCGACTGAAGCCACTCGAGGTAAAAAGTAAATGTCCCTGGCGTGCTTCGTAAATTGCTTCAAAATTGCGGATGCTCCGCCCCCCCGTGAAATTATGTCTCGAGGAGGAGGTTCAAGTTTCCAACTACAACTGAAATCTTGTTCTGACGAAAGGCAGCCGCGTGGCTAGAAAAATGCTTTTAAAACAGTGTTCGTAGAATTTGAAATTGCCACCAGGGGTCAATGGGCTAACGATATAAGCAGCAACAGGGAAGGGAAAATTTAAAGGGCCGAACAAATTTGCAGCGCAAAGTAACGAAGATCTTTCAAAACAGAGTATTCTACCGAAGCATATGCTGCAAAGGAACAAAATATAGTGGTATTTTAATATTTTCTATTTCGTTATGTTCATCATCCATTGAATTATTACGCAATTTATTTTTAATTGTTTCGATTGATTAAGTTTGTCTACGTACAAGCGAGTTCACCTACAATTAGATGCAGCAGTGAAGTTGCTTGAAATTTGGAACGTAGTTTTTGGTAGAATTTTTAATACTAAAATCTACAGAATTTAAATTGTTGTCACTGATTGTTAAATTGTACATTGAACTATTACGCAATTTATTTTTAATTGTTTCGATTGATTAAGTTTGTCTACTTACAAGCGAGTTTACCTACAATTAGATGCAGCAGTGAAGTTGCTTGAAATTTGGAACGTAGTTTTTGGTAGAATTTTTAATACTAAAATCTACAGAATTTAAATTGCCATTACTGATTGTTAAATTGTATTATATAAAATTCAGAGGCACAAAAATTCTAATTTTTTAGTATTTTAATAATCGTCCTGCCTACTGCCTTTTGCTTTCTAAAGAAAATGTTCACTGCTGTACTGTCGATTATTGCACGTACGTATAAGATAATTTTTATTTAGTTTTATTATATTAGACAAACGAATATAAATAATTAATATATTATTTATCATTAGAGACACATAATTTCCTCTTAACAAACTCGATGCAGCTCGTGCAGTTGAATTTAGTTTTTGCGTGATCGTATTATACGTATTTATTCGTGCAAAGGAAATTGCGGAAACCGAGTATGTGTAACCGTATTTGTTATTATAATATCGCACACTGTTGTTGAACAAAATATTTCAGCTTATGTTAATTGTTATCTTCTACTTTATGACGCTACTTTAAAACAATTATTTCCATTCCAAACTCCGGAATACTGTGGAAATTAATTATGTAAGATAAATATTCACGTTAACATGCGAGTAATATCGATTATGTAACATCGAGCAGACAAAATAATTCACTTTCCTGAATTTTTCATAACAGAATTCTCCGATTGCATGTAATTAGCAATATTCTCCTAAATGACTCGTTAAATCTATTGAGTCGGCAACTAAGTGGTTGCGGGTTTTGTCATTACCACCTAATGACAAACCCCGCAGTCACTTAGTTGCCAAGCCAATACACTGTTCCTACACCCTAACGACCATTATTGAAAAATAACTTGGCATTTGTACAATAATTTACTGATTAATAATATCGACAAACAGTAGGTGGTATATTGTAATAAATTTCACTATTATAATTTTGAGATTTGTATTATTAATATTATTATTATTTTTGGCATTAATTTTGAGTATTTTTATCGTATTCCAAATTTTGCAAACGATTCTGGAAATTAGGAACCTGGTTTCTTTCACCACAGAACCATAGGACTTTATTTTAATGCGACCAAACAGTCTTTGCAACTGACGTTTCTCTCAACTATTGGGTTGGCAACTAAGTGACTGCGGGTTTTGCCATTAGGTGCCAATGACAAAACCCGCAGTCACTTAGTTGCCAAGCCAATACACTGTTCCTACACCCTAACGACCATTATTGAAAAATAACTTGGCATTTGTACAATAATTTATTGATTAATAATATCGACAAACAGTATGTGGTACATTGTAATAAATTTCACTATTATAATTTTGAGATTTGTATTATTAATATTATTATTATTTTTGGTATTAATTTTGAGTATTTTTATCGTATTCCAAATTTTGCAAACGATTCTGGAAATTAGGAACCTGGTTTCACCACAGGACCATAGGACTTTATTTTAATGCGACCAAACAGTCTTTGCAACTGACGTTTCTCTCAACTATTGGGTTGGCANACTAAGTGACTGCGGGTTTTGCCATTACCACCTAATGACAAACCCCGCAGTCACTTAGTTGCCAAGCCAATACACTGTTCCTACACCCTAACGACCATTATTGAAAAATAACTTGGCATTTGTACAATAATTTACTGATTAATAATATCGACAAACAGTAGGTGGTATATTATAATAAATTTCACTATTATAATTTTGAGATTTGTATTATTAATATTATTATTATTTTTGGCATTAATTTTGAGTATTTTTATCGTATTCCAAATTTTGCAAACGATTCTGGAAATTAGGAACCTGGTTTCTTTCACCACAGGACCATAGGACTTTATTTTAATGCGACCAAACAGTCTTTGCAACTGACGTTTCTCTCAACTATTGGGTTGGCAATTAAGTGACTGCGGGTTTTGTCATTGGCACCTAATGGCAAAACCCGCAGTCACTTAGTTGCCAAGCCAATACACTGTTCCTACACCCTAACGACCATTATTGAAAAATAACTTGGCATTTGTACAATAATTTATTGATTAATAATATCGACAAACAGTAGGTGTCGTATAATTCTGAAGCCAAAGTAAAATCTGTTTTATTACGAGCATACTGATGCCAATACAATTGAGTGTGAGTTGTGCTTTGTAAAATTGTACTAATATTAGTTTCATGTGATTAATACTAGTCCTGTGTGCCATTACCAGCTTATGACAAAATCCGCAACCACTTAGTTGCCAAGCCAATATATTCGCATGGAATCTTCCCACTAAAATTTTGTCTATCTTTGCCCGGGAGTTGGAAGGTCGTTTAGCCACGCCGCTGATTAATAAAATTATCCAGAATTACAATCTGCAGTCGCCACGAGCAAGAGAATATTAAAAATACCAATAACGTCGTACAAAGAGTCTTAAATTGTAAAGAAATCATAGTCCACGTGAGAAAGTCCGCCTTCGTCGATATCTGTGTAGCGTGAAAAACAAGGATTCACGTGCAACAGACCAATTACGAAATGTTTAGCTATTTCTCTATTCTTCTGCCCTGGAGATACCACGGTCAGCTATAGTCAGCGACATTCCCAGGGACCTGGTGGAACCCGATTAACTGCTCTCTTTGTCTTGCCTTCGCGAAACACAGGATTCGCTGCAGTCAGACGCAGAGCCAGTGTCACGTAGATGCTGCAGCTAATATCCAGGTGCCGATAATTAGAGAAGCGCAGTTGGCGGCTTTCTTATTGACGTCGGTCCCAGAGGAATCCTCCTTTCTGATAACGTATCGGCCTCTGTGCCGCTCGGATTTCGTTGCAGAAGGCTGGATCCCAGTATGGCGAATGTAATATCTCACACGTGATCTTCCGTTCCTCGTTACTCGGTGTGCACACTGTAAATAGAAGCGGATAATCACAATCCCGTGAGCATCGGAGAATTGGAAGAAACAGAGATGACGATAATTGCAATTAGGGTGGAGCCGGTGTGCTGCCACTTTCACGGCGGTTTGCTGCGTCGATACAGCCCTCGATTATCGAGCTTTGCAGTAGCTGCTTTCGAGGATTCAACGATACATTGTGTGGTATTACGAGCGGGATCTCCTTTTTTTTCATTTTCTTTCTTTTTTTTTTTTCGTTGCTCGAAGGGCGAGATTGGTATTTTTGCGGTCGCTGTGTGATGGATGGCTGCAATTACAGAAATATATCGTGTTAGCGGACCGAGGTTTTTAAGATAGAAGGGGCAAACGCGAGAGCGACGGCTATACTTGGCCCGCGTTCGTTTTTCATTCGCTTCCTATTATTTTCTCGTACGTTTGATTGATACGTCGAACTTTCGCCGATCGTACGCTCCATCAGAAGACTTTGTTTCTAACGTTTGCAACGGTGTACATCGAGATATAACGTCGTACAATGCAATAATCAACACGATGAAACTATCGAGTTGCATTTTCACCTACACAATTTCAAACGATCGATCGTTTCCTTGCCTGCCGATCGCCTGCGATTTTCTATTTTCATGCGAACACGATCGAAGAAATCGAACCGAAATTCACCAATTTACTTTGGGTGTTTTACCTACCGTAACCTTCTTGCATTCTGCCCTCTCATTTTCTCTACAAATACATGAAAACCCGCAGTTTTTAATGATCGTAATTCAATGACGTAACAGCTAGAAACGGCAGGACGTAGATCTCGCTCGTAGCGCGATGTTCAGTCATAAAGATCGCTAACAGAAAACTCGTCTCGGCAGCGGCCTGGTCTTGTGCACCGGCAAAAATGTGCATAATTTAAGCGGCTGACCACCGGTACAGCTTATCTGGGGAACAAATAAGCGACCTGGGGCCAGTACTGCGGAGCGGGACGACAGAGATGCGACGTAGCAAAGTAGAACACGCGCCGTGTGTGCAATGAATACATCTGCATATACTTGCGCACGTGTGTGTATACCTACACGCGTACAGCGTTACGTACAGCGAGAGTCAAAAGTGAGTATACCCTTCACAAAAATAAACTTCGCCTAACATTGCCTTACACGCGTGTACGGTTGATTTTCTTGCGCATTTTCGCGAGTAAGCAGGTTTAATGTTCAATCTACCATTTATTATGCAATACGTGGCACGCGGTCGTTTGCGTCTCTGAATTTCGTGGTCTTCTTCTCTGCGACTCGCGCGAGATAGCCCGGCGCCCATGTGTCGTTTGGTTTGAGGATCACTGTGCGCCCCGCTGCTTAGGCCGACCTCCTTTCACTCGTGTAAGGAGGTCTGCTCGCGTGCAGGCGTATTTTGGTCGCTCTTTAATCGCCAATAACTAAAGAACAAAGCCGAAAACGCGATTTTTGTATTCTTGATTTTCGTTTTATTTTGGCTCCAAGAATCAGCCCTTAAATTTTCTGACACCTGTAGCCAAACACCCCGTATATAACACAAGCCTATTTATATGTGTGTTTTAATTCCCATCGTGCATCTGCGTACTTCTCGCACGTGTAATACCTCGCATACGCACTTTATGCTTATACACAACCACAGGTGTAAGAGTTTTCGAAAATAAATTCCGTGGCTTTGAGGCGAGTATGCTCGCAACTGACTCTCGCTATGCGAAATCAAGCAGGTTCGAGTGTACTTGACAAGAACGTGGAAACTCGAAACCTCTGGAAAACGAGGTTCCCGAACAATAAAATGTTATTTTCCATTTTCTACTTATTTTGGCGCGTGCAGCCGAGCCCCGCGTACCCGGCTGACCGCGTTACGCCCAACGACCTGTAGACGCGCGTGTTACAGCATTGCGGAACGTACTCGCGCGAACGCTAGCGTATAGATTTCGAGTTCACGATGCCGCAGCCTCCTCCATCTCTCTTTCGCCCTGATTTCACCTACGATGCAGCTGCACCAGATACTACGTTTCGCTGGTCGCGATACTTATCGGCCAATTCTACTTCTGCTCGGTATCTTGCGCGTTAATCTGCCCCCGCCAGGGATATCGTGCGCGTTATCCCGTGAAACGGGTGACTAATTTAGCGCGCGCCACGATTATCATAACGAGAGTGCAGCAAGGTTTCAAAGCGCCACTTTTATCGCTTTTACTTCCTACGGCCGCGCAGTGTGTGTTTTTCGGGCTTAAAGGCCAGGCTGATGGAAGGGTTGATTTATTTTTGAGATGCGGCAAAATGGGCTTGCTCCGCACAAGGATGTACAACGAGGCAGAGCGTGTGGGTGTTAAGATGTTTGCGTTGAGCTTTACACGTCGAGGTTTCTCACATAGACCGACATACCTTACAGGCTTGGAAAAGTTGGCAAGATTATGGCAAATATTATTGTTAGAAATCTATCAAAGTCAGGCAATTTATACGATAAAATCAAAGGACGCGGAGAGAATTAAGATTATATCAAACTTATAAAATATGTTTCTCGCGAAATCTCCTTTCAGATATCGTTTCTCATAGCTGGCGTAGTTACGCGAATGGTACACATACGAGCATTCTACGTGCATACAACTTTCTCACCGACGATAATTTCCAATTCTGCAAGTGGCAAACATAGCTACAAGCATACAAACATTTTGCCCTAAGGACGTGGCAGCGTTACGTTCTGCAACAAAATAAAGCAAAATGGCAAGACACGGAAGAGCGGAAAAATATTCAGCGGCCGATTTGGTTCGTTCGGAAGAAATATCGCGCTATTGTAAGGCGATTCTTTTTCATTTTCATACGCTGTTCAGAATGCAGTTCTCCATGTTTAGCTCCATCTTCATTCATGTCTCATAAAACACAAGGTGTTTCTTAAATTTTTATATTTATAAAAGCTTTTTTGTTCAAACAGCCAATGGACGCAATCGCGCTTCCTGCCCAGCCGGTAATTAACAAATTTCTATTCTTATTAGCTGTTAATGTTTCACAACGACGCCGATGATATTTCACTTCAGTTATCTCATCTTATTTTCGATTTTCCGCCGATAAGCATTTGCCAGTGAATTTACTATTCTCTACACTTTTGCCATTTCAGTCTCGTTCTCTGTGTCTTTACAATACGGCGACAACACGTTTTTTGACATTGTTTCGCATTTCAACGCTTCAACGTAACAGGCTGTTTCTGTTGCGTCGGCAACTAAGTGACTGCGGATTTTGTCATTAGTTGGTATTGGCGAAATCCGCAGTCACTTAGTTGCCAGCGCGATAGTTACAGTATAAGCATTTTTGCTATGCTAGATACATATTTTTAAATATTTATAGTACGTTACAGACGTATTTATGAATATTTATAGTAGCGGAGGAAGCTTGAAAATTTTCAATATAAAATTCTCTTAATTATTCTCTCGAATGTATAATTTTAATTGAAAGATTTTTAACAACTCGTGTGCAACTTAGTGTAATAAAGTTTACGCTATTGCTGGGCAAATTTTATGCACAATACTAAGTTCGTAGTGCTTGAATGTAATATACACGAAGGGAACAAATAATCAAGTTAAAAGTTTCAACCACTTTGGACTTCGATATGAAGTTCCACGAAGAACTAATTGTATTAAAGGAGAGTTGCGAAGAATAAACGCATGAAGGATGGTTCTCGCAAGTAAAATTAAATGGAATTCCCATTTCCCTTTCTTTATTTCCTGCAATATATTTTTCCTTTTATTTAATATTTAGTCGATTTGCCAACATTTGCAACTCTGTCAAACTGTTTATCTTTAATCGTCAGTTCCATCAACTACGATAATTCAATTTATTATTTCCATTGATAACAACTTATTTGATATTTGTAAGAAAAGCACGTTCCACGTAAATTATTAACCAGAGTGCAATTCACGAGTAGAAAAATTAGTAATTATAAATTAAAAAGTAATTAAAAGGTTAATAATTATTTGCAAAAATCGTACCACGATTGGCCATAGTCAACGCTCAATGTCCAATTCTATTTATTTGAATTAAAGTCGATTTACGCGAGTAGAAGATAATTTGACGCAGATTTTTCCTTAAATTATAAAACATCGCACGCTCATTTGACTTTTAAACGCTTCAGGGCATCCGAAATGTATAACAATGTCGTTGCAAAGTATCAGAAACTATCGGCAATTACCGTGTGCATCATATAATCCTTAATTGTTGCGTCCATTGTAGCAGATTTATCTGGTCTTCTAATTTAGAATCAAACTACGTTATTACACTAAGGTACGGCGTTCAGTTGCATGTCCAACTTTACAGCGATATCATCTTTTTGCAACTATATACAACTCCATTACCCCGAACAAAGTATTTCGCAGAATGTGCACACTACACACGGAGTTACATCCACGGAGAAACTCAATTGCACGACAACAGATTTATGCGAGGGAACGAGGCGAACCTCGTGGAATTTCGAACTGTAATAAAATGTAACAAACCGACGAAATGCGTAAAATATCTCTTATCTTACTTCGCTCGTGTATTATCCCGTGAATTTGCGATGAAAAAAAAAAATTGTTTCCGAAAGTATAATAGCAGAAACGATGAGCCAACATAATACGCACGAAGTGTACGCGAGTTTTTATTTTGTATATGTTGTTTTTTCTTCTTTTTTTTTTTTTTTAAATAAAATACATAACGAGTTTGCCGGAATACAAAGCAAACATGATACTAAATTTCATTCATGTTACTTTTTACTCAAATTTCCAGTTTCTATGGTAAATGGTAATTTATTATTTTTCATTTTTTCGTATTTATTCAAGTTTTGCATAGCTGCGTGGCTAACTGGTTCATCTCGATATTATCAGCCCGCGGTAAAATTTCCTGTTGGCAACAAATTAAATATAAGCAAAAATAGAAATAATAAATAAAAATACCAAGGAATATATCAGAGAAACATAGACCCGTAAGAGAAGCAAAGAAATGTTGGCGACTAAGTGATTGCGGGTTTTGCCATTACCATCTTATGACAAAACCCGCAACCATTTAGTTGCCAATGCAATATATTGTTCAATTTCATTTCATTTTTGTCGTTGAATGTTTTAAACATTTAATAGATATTTTTGCACCTTTCTGGGTTATTCACAATTGTTTGCTGCAGGTTGTTTAATTTTGGAACCTTCTGTTTCAATCTATTGGATTGGCAACTAAGTGATTGCGGGTTTTGCCATTACCATCTTATGACAAAACCCGCAATCACTTAGTTGCCAATGCAATATATTGATCAATTTTATTTCATTTTTGTCGTTGAATGTTTTAAATATTTAATAAATATTCTTCTACCTTTCTGGATTATTCACAATTAATTTGCTGCAGGTTGTTTAATTTGGAACCTTCTGTTTCAATCTATTGGATTGACAACTAAGTGATTGCGGGTTTTGTCATAAGATGGTAATGGCAAAACCCGCAATCACTTAGTTGCCAACGCGATATAATCGCAGCTATCGTTTCGCAGCTTAGACGCTTCCCAGTTTCGAAATTGCTGCGAGACATCAGGGTAACTCGTTATCTCGCTCGTTGCCGAGCATCTTGGCTCCTCTGGGCCGCGAACGAAAGGCTTGTTTTACCTTGGCACAGCTAGAGACGACGATGCACGCGTGATGCAGTTAGGCGTATGCAAATGGCCAGCTGCAATTAAGTCTACGGTGCAGCCTGCATTTTTTACACGCCTTAACTCCGGAATAATTAGCGTGCGGTCACGGTTTAAATGCAAATACCTCGGTGGTAAGAGACTTTCAGAAATGGCCGCGCTACGTTTGGTAAAAATGGCACTCCGAGGATGTGTGTCCTAAACCGTAACAGATGACTTTCCCTTTTCCTCTGTAAGACAACGTGGTGACCAAGCAATAAACAAATAAATCGACTGAAGGAAATTTACGTGAAAATATTGTAATTCGAATTTCTGACACACGTCAGGGACGACGTGAATGTTTCCAGACGCTGTTAGTTTACATTCAGAAGCCTTTGTTGCTTGAGATTAAATGAATTAATGTAGAAACGATTAGAATAGAATGAAAATATTATTCTAAATTATTACGACACTGATCTGTTTCACTGCACTCGGCCTGCGTTCCCATTTAATCGTCGTTTCCACGCTTTTCAATTATTCTACGTTGTGTAGCGTAGGACCATCAATGTTACGCTAATTAACATTCACTCAAAATATTCTCCCATTTGCCTATACTTGTTTGTGCACGAGAATTAGCAAATCAAAATTAATAAATTAGATGTGCAAATAAATGAATAAATAACGATACGACACTTTATTCTCGCGCTATGCAATTATTGTGACAATGTTACGACTATTTTCCATGAAAAATACTCAGCTGATTTTCCTACGGAAATATCTAATTTAGTTTGATGAATGTTTAGTAGGTGGAATAACGTGTTTGTACCTTAATTATTGCGCTGATATCTACGCGCCGTGCCACCCCCTGACGCAAATAACGAATAGTAATTGTTCGAATAAATACGTGTGACGAATATTGATTTAGTCGTAATATTATTATATCGATATATCTTACAATCGAATTATTGAAGAATTCGTTTTCCCAATTGGACATCGCGCGTTACTGTTTTCGGCAATAATTCTGATTTAACGACAGATAGACGTTCTAACGCGGCATGTTGCGACAGTTTGCATTGTATGAAACGGCTGTATCTTCGATGAAATTTCGCGAAAAATATCTTGCGTGTCAGTTGGACAGGTAAAAATTATAACGAGGTAGCACAGGTGTTCATTCCATTTGTGGAAGATTTAAATATTAAATCGTCCGAAAAGTGTCTTTCTTTTACAGACGCGTCCTTTAACATAACGTAACGATGCATCTGTATACAAACATGAAACCTAATTACGTTTTATGACATGTCGTGATCTTTATTTCGATGGAACAAAGTGGATAAAATAATATCAAATGGAAAATGTCGTGCGTCCATTGTTTCCTTATAAAACGAAAGAAACTTTCCGGACGACCTGATATTAAATACGCGCGGAGTAAAATGTTTGTTGTGATATTTAGGATATGGAAGATTATACGAACGTATATGAATCGTATGGAAAATATGAATTTCCATAAAAATTTCCAGTCGAATAATAACAAGTCACGTCGACATATCTATTTTTATTTAATTCCACGGGTTCAAGTACGTAAATTTTTGAGTTGCTTTTATTCAAAACACATCGCCGTGGATTGAAAGAAAATTTATTGCTTACGGATCACAGCTGGTAGTCTTGAATTACAGATCGTCATGAGCTTTCATTTATTTCGTTAGCAATCGTGTAACATGCGCATTCCTAAGCCTAATCTTGGTATTCTTTTATTATAATGCACGGATTTTATTACTCGTTTCAATTTTTGTAATAGTTTGTTAGATATTTGAGATGTTTCAACGTTAAAGAAGATATTTTTCAGTTGTATATTTTCAATGATAGAAATATATTTATCTGCATGTTGATTAGAATAGACAGTTGTTTCGTGGAACGTTTCATCGACGGATATTTGTAAAATAAAACGTAAGAGATTTGTATTATTAACACTTATGAAAAACATTGTGTACGAAGCTTAACGACGAGTTCATAGGATTTACGAGTTTAAATTGGACTTGTGAAAGTTATCTTTATTTATGAGCATATTTTAACGTCCCATAGAGAACAAAACCATAGATCTGTGATTTGTATATAGTTGAAATAAATGTCATAATCACGTAGACGACAAAAATGAAATAAAATTGTATTGATTACATTGATTGGAAACTAAGTGATTGCGGATTTTGTCATAAAATGGTAATGACAAAACCCGCAGTCACTTAGTTGCCAATCCAATAAATTGAAACAGAATGTTCCAAAATTAAACAACTCGAAGCAAACAATTGTGAACGACCCATAAAGGTACAAAAAAATCCATCAAGATTTAAAACGTTCAACGACAAAAATGGAATAATATTATAAATATATTGGATAAGAAACAGAATTTTCCAAAATTAAGCAACTCGAAGCAAACAATTGTGGACGACCCATAAAGGTACAAAAATATCCATCAAGTTTNTAAAATGTTCAACGACAAAAATGGAATAAAATTATAAATATATTGGGTTAAAAACAGAATTTTCCAAAATTAAACAATTCGAAGCAAACAATTGTGAATAACCCATAAAGGTACAAAAAAATCCATCAAGATTTAAAATATTCAACGACAAAGATGGAATAAAATTATAAATATATTGGATAAGAAACAGAATTTTCCAAAATTAAGCAACTCGAAGCAAACAATTGTGAACGACCCATAAAGGTACAAAAATATCCATCAAGTTTTAAAACGTTCAGCGACAAAAATGGAATAAAATTATAAATATATTGGGTTAAAAACAGAATTTTCCAAAATTAAACAACTCGAAGCAAACAATTGTGAATGACCCATAAAGGTACAAAAATCCATTAAAGTTTAAAACGTTCAACGACAAAAATGGAATAATATTATAAATATATTGGATAAGAAACAGAATTTTCCAAAATTAAACAACTCGAAGCAAACAATTGTGAACGACCCATAAAGATACAAAAATATCCATCAAGTTTTAAAACGTTCAACGACAAAGATGGAATAAAATTATAAATATATTGGGTTAGAAACAGAATTTTCCAAAATTAAGCAACTCGAAGCAAACAATTGTGAATGACCCATAAAGGTACAAAAATCCATTAAAGTTTAAAACGTTCAGCGACAAAAATGGAATAAAATTATAAATATATTGGGTTAAAAACAGAATTTTGCAAAATTAAACAACTCGAAGCAAACAATTCTGACTAATCCACAAAAATACAAAAACACCCATGAAGCTTTAAAACGTTCAATAATTTACAGCTGTAAATTTCAAAATTACAATCCACGCAATAATTTCTTTCGTCACTAAGAAGAAATAGCGCGTTAAGTATAACTAAACGTAGAAAGTAAAATGTTATCCATAGAATATTTTCTATAAATAATAATAACGAGTATTATCAATTATCAAATAATTAGCAGCAAAATTAACAATTTTTAAATCACCGTTCTATGTGAAAATTTCCACTGGCCCTCGTCGTTGTCGTCGTCGTCGTCGTCGTCGTCGTTGTGGAAAGGAATTGCTAGAATCGTCCTTCGGGACGAGCGTAGTACGTCGTTTCGAGTCAGTCGTAGTTAAACCATTGAGCGAAACACGCGTATTTCCATAGTGCGTCTCGTGTAATTGAGGTTCCTGTTACGTTCTTCGTTTATTCTAACGTAAGTTTTATTATCCTTTTAATGCAATTCGCCTCTGGGAAATGCCAATTCCTTCGAGTAGAATTTTACACGAACATGCGTATCGAGCAAAGATATTTCTAAACTCAAGTTTCGTACAACTCTGTTCAACGAATATCTCAAAAACGTATAAATGCACAATTCCATTGACAAAAACGTAATTCCCAAAGGCGAAATCGAGCCTATTTTCTAATTCTAAAAATCTATTTAATTACATTACTCATTCGTATTTAAACGGATTGAAACGTTCCGCGATCGACTATATTTCCAGAAAATGTCTCAATTTCTACTAAAAACATAGTATGCGTGTGCATGATTAGCGTTTACTTTTCGATTGATCGGTTTGGCTTTCGCGTGGCATATTTTCCGTAAACGTTTCAACGTAGTCGTTACGTAGCAACTGTATTTAATCGATTGAAATTTCAATAGAATTATTTTCTTCTTAATTTTCATTTCGTTCAAATTAGGATTCCTCCTTCTAAAAACGCCTTTGCATAATTATCCTTCAGCGGATTATCCGATAACTGAATATCCTAGCAATAAAATGTATATTGTTGATTCAACGAAAGGAAAAAAGGTAACGCACTATCGTCGCGACCAAACTACTTCAAACCACAAGGATCATTTAAATATACGACAATATTCTTTTCTCAGGACGTTTAGAAACAGGTCTCTCGGCAACGCGTGTCCTTAAAATTGGTTCGTAACGAAACAGTGTAATGAAGAAGCAAATACAAATCGTCCGGAAAGGGATATTGTTACGGGAACGGGGATAGGAAAATAGGAAAACGGAGTGAAGCAATATGAAATAGAAATTGATAAAACTCGTCCATTTCACGGTTACAAATCTGCTCGGCGATAATAATAAAACGGCATTAACCGCGGGGAAACCAGCGGAAATAATGTCATTCCCAGCGCTCCGTTTTCACCAGCCGCGCTTCAAACAATAGACTAAAAAACGGATGAAATAAAAATACGAAAAGAAAAAAGAGAAAGAGCAAATATAGTCTCGTCAGGCTCTCGACAATTTCTCTCTCGGTAATCGAGCTCGTATTGGATTAGAACTTGAAACGACGTGTATAAATCGCTTGTATCCGCTTACCATTAGTTTGCCTGGTTTTCGTTTCCGGTTTGACTCGGCCAGAAAACAGGAGGAAAAGAGAGAGAAAGAGAGAGAGAGAGAGAGAGACAGTTGGTCGTTAATAATTATGATGGCGAACGAACTGAAAAGCCCGCGGATTATGCTCGGTATATCGGCGAGCTCGTTACGCGCACGAGGGATTAAGACGCGGCAAACGACACTTTATTTTTATTGTTTCCGGGTAAAGGGCGCAGGCGAGTCTGTGGCTTCGTATAATTATGCTTGGGTTACAGACCGGATTAAATACACGTCCGGCCCTGTGTATCTTACATTTACGCCGGATTAACGCGAATTATAATCTCATTGCACACCTTCGCTCTTTACGCGCGCCACGGTTAACGAAGTTACGTATTAACGAGAAATCAGAGATAGGAATATGTTACTGTTTGCGCGATTATCGTTTGTTGGCCATGCGGTTTATCCAAGTTCGCCTATGGCACAGCCATCGCACACGGAAAACGTAGTGCCGTGAACAACGACAGAGTAACGTCGCGTGGAACCGGGCGTTTCGTCGCGCAGCCCATGTTACAGACGTAGAATTTACAGTTTGGAAAATTCAGTTTGAAAATGCCGCTGCGTGCGGCACATGTTGCCACCGACGACTTAATCAATCGGCAATTTCGTGTCTACGTTAAAACGATGTGAAACGACGAACCGATCATACGAGACCTGCAGCTCTCGAAGGGAAACAGCCAGTTCGTTGGGATTAATTTTTCTTTGAAATTTCAGCCCAAACGCGAATTTCCCTCGTTTTATTCCAGCGGATTGTTTCGTATTAAATACGTTCTATTCGTTTGCCGGGCAACGCGCTAAGAATCCTCAAATTCTTGCCACGCGAGCTTTGCGTTCGTTAGGTCTGCGTGTTACCCTACGTTCACTCGGCCCAACTTTAGTTAGCATTTCAAAGCAGATCAATTTGAATCGAGTTTCGGTTTCCACTGGTTGCTGACGAAACCACCAGACTGTAACCACAAACCTGCTGTTCAATTCACATCAAAGTAACCTACCTTTTTTTTTCTTTCTTTGTGTCATTGCAGGACAGGGAGATGATTATCTGACCGTATCTCTGAGAGACGGAGGGGCAGCCGTGGGCATGACGTTGGCTAAAGGAAGATTAGATCTGCACATAAAGCCAGTCCGAATCCGGTTCGACGATAATCAGTGGCACAAGATCATCGTCCTGAGGAAGGTTCAAGAGGTAATGAGATTCATTCGTTTCATCTCGTTTCCACAGGCTCGTGAAATGGATTGAATTTTATCAACATTACAAGCAACCAATGATACGACGAGTAGTCGTGAGTACTCGACACATATCTTGCAATTTAATGTACAGTGTCGCGACTGATAGCTACGTATCGACGAATAACACCTGTGCATTTTCTATTATTCACTTATCACGTGGTGAAATTGGTTTTAAATAATTAATGAATGCGAAATAAAATAATCTCGTACGGATTAACGAATATTGACAAATATAAAGTAGAGTAATTTCATCTTTTACAACGAGGCTGATTGTGGCACGATTATTCGACAAAATTTGTCAACGAAACGTTCGCGCAAAAGTTGTTCGTCCTCAGACTTTTTCTTATTTGACGTGTATTTTAAAGCCCGAGGATGAACAATTTTCGCGTGAACGTTTCGTTGACAAATTTTGTTTTTTTTTTTTTTTGAAAATTACGTCGCCACTAGTTTAAGAAATAATTACTTGATGTTAGCAGAAACTTGGACTTTCTTTTGATTTATTTTTGTACGATGATTTCGGCCAAATTTCGGTGTCCATAGCGTGTCGCTATTGTGAACGCCCCTTGCGTCTTGGGTATCGCCACGCTGCCTATTGCAATTGTTGAGATTATTAGATGTATGAACGGAGAAACGCGTGGATAAATTGTAAGGTAGAAAATATATTTTAATACAGAAGTGTAAGTAGCAATATAATTTAAACTGGTCCAGATCCGCACTCCAACAGTGTTACCCCATAACTGAAAGCCCCGAAGCCATCGTCGCCTGTTTACTGTCTATGGTCTGCCTTCGTCCCAGTCTATTGTCTATGCGCTGTCGATGGCTTCCGTGCTTGAGAAAATGAAAAAGACCAGATGTAGAGTTTTCTTAGAAGTGGTGACCACTTCAACAATTCTTGCATTGTGAATGCCCCTTGCGTATCGTCGCGATAATAAAATTCTATTACGTGTTGGTTCTATAAGCAGACGATATGTATCGCTTCTGGTCATTAGTTCACTCATTAATTTATGCAATTTGCTAACATTCGTGTGCTGTTACTGTAAATTGACTAAAGTATACCTGTAAGCCACTTACCTTTTCCGGTAATTTCGTGTCGCACGTGTAATTTACTACTTTGCCGTGGATCAAAATCGACGAAGCTTCCACAGGGAAAGAGCTTGCCGCTTCTAGCGTGCATTCAATTGAATATTTTAAATCGCTCGTCACACGCGCTCCCGTTTCCTCCATGTTTTATTCAACGCCGAAGCGAATAATAAGCTTCTGCTTGCGCGCATCCAGCCCTTTTAATAATGATTCTCCAGGAAGGCAGAGAGCTTAACAAGTTTTGGAGATATACTTGCACGCTGGCGTACTTCTGCATTCGCAAACAGACCGCCTGCTCTCTCCGTGTTTGCTCCGTGTCTTCTACCTTTTTTTTCGCGCCAGTTTATATAGGTTCCCGTTCCCCGTTGTAAAAATTGTGCAGAAACACGACCGCAGTCCTCTTTAAATTGAAATTGATATTCCGGTTTGGTGTTACAGAGCCAGCGAACGGACAACGTTATTTTTGATCATCTGATTGCACCTGATTTTCCAGAAACACTTTCCTCGAGTATTTATCATTTCCGCGAGTGTTCAGAGAGTTTCAAATCACATATATTTGTTCCTTAGAAATCGTCCATCAAGTACGTGCTTTTTGTAGCCGATGCCAGAAACGCAAAGATTCGTGGGGATAAAGGAAGAATTGTTTTCGAATTCCTTCGAAATTCTTCGTCGTTTCATCGCGCATTTAATCGGAAGCTTATCAGTGATAATAATTACATAGACCTGTTATGGGATATTTATGCGAATTCACATGTTTTCAGTATGCGCTGAACTACCACACCGGTCGAATCGACTGGTTTTACAATTTTGTTTCAAAATTCCTACTTCGTGTTGTATTCTTTTACGCAATGATGTAACGACCTTCGCAACGATAACTAAAAGAATAATACAAGGATTTTTATTTTGTTTTTCATGTATTCAAACTGAAAATAATTTTGTGTCGGGGCTACTTATACCAATAGCTGTGAGAATGACTGGTACCCGTCAAAGTGTACAGGAGTCCTGTAATCTGTTTATCGAACCCCAATTAACCAGTTTCCTCGTTTTCTACAACTTCTCGCACGTTTTTCAAATTTTTACAACGTATCATTCGATATGACGATATCAGTCATCAGGAAAATTAGATGCTAACGCTAGAAATGCCACAGCAGTCAAAACGACTGGTTCTACAATTTTATAAATGTGCCAACCCTCGTTTAGGTCGATCATGGTCCCGGATGGATTAATAATAGCAAAAATGTACTACAAAACATGGAATTGCTTCTGTAAGAGGCATTACCTGCATTGCATGCATTTCTGTACCTTTTACCCTTTGAGCGCTATGAACGCGTGCATGCGTTCTCACACAACCATTCAATTTAGGCTAAAAGTGGCCTGATAAAAAGGACGTATGGATGCCATCCACCTCACATTCTGATGATTCCGTTGAAACAAAGGGAAAGCTAATTATCAAAGTGAAAACCAAAATGCGTAGCAGACTACAATTGTCTTTCGTCAAAGATACATAGCCCACGGTGTGCTTCTTCGTGAGAAGTGAGCAGTCGAACAACGCGGCGCTCAAAGGGTTAAGTTTCTTTTAAGGACAAGTCTCGCAGTAACTTTCCAATGTGTCAGATCTCTGAGATCTCTCAGAAACGCTCGCTGCGTTCCCGATCGTTCGTCGACCGTACAAATTCTCACTGGCCAGAACTATCGTCCGCTTCTCTGCGATTTACTGTTTCGAGAATTCAAAGCCATAGATAAAAGACGGTTTTCTATTTTCGAATTTGCAAGTTTATGGAGGTTGTGCAAGTCTCAGTCGGGCGAACTTCATGAAATATTAATGGCCGGCATCGACGTTGGCCGGCTCTCTCGGTCTTTCATCGTCGATCCGCCTCCAGAATTTCGTGAACCTCGCTGAATTCTTTCTCATTGGAGCGTGAACACGGGAAGGAATGTGAGCAGCCACGCGACGATAGATATTAGTCTCGCGGCGTTTCTTCGCGAGCTTGGAAATGTTTTCCAATAGCTGTCACGCCGTTTGCCCGTGCAGCTTCGTTTCTCCCGGCAATTGAAAACACGTCGATAGTCATTGTCGTCGAGTCGGTTCATTAAACTTTATTGTAAATAGCTGCGCGATTTCGCGGCCACTTTATCGACACTGCAGTGCATTTTATCGAACGAGCGTACGACGAAAGGTCGCGTATTCATTCTGCTCGTATAATGTTGTTTAAAGCGGCCGCGTTTGTCCCGTCGTCTGTTTTAATATTAAACACGATGCTATCGCCGGGACTCGATATCGGATATTAATGTATCCTCGATGAAAGGAAAATAACGCGAATACAGTTGAATCTGTTATTAAAACCGTGTGTCAATTTCTTCCCAATCGTCCCCTGTCAAAGGAGGATTGCTATTTTTAATCAAACGTATGAAGACACCTGGTCGCAATAAATCTTCTTTTAGCGGGAAGATTCTGTTCTTTGTGTCCCTTGCTCGCACCAAGCTACTCTCATCGAATCTCATTGCACTTGTAGGAAACGTAAATGTGTCAGAAAAATTTCACGAATGTAGAAGACACCAAGTGTAAGATATTTGCAAGGTGAAAACGAAAGTCTGTCTCGGTTCTGGCCTCTCAATCGCGTTAATAATTGTTGATAAGATACGTCTTTAATAACAGTTTATGAAATTCGCCAAATATGTTGAGTAACGTGGTGATATTTTAGATCTTCAGCAGCCTCGTTCCGCGCACACGTCTGATCATACACTGACCACTGCTACTTGTTCCTTGTACTTGTGCACCTTCCTCTTCGCGGCTCAGTTTGTGATTTAAACATATTTCAGTACGTTCCACTATGTGTTTGCTACATATGCAGTGCCATAAATATATACGCCATGAATTTATACAATTTATATGGAAATATACCGTAGATCCACAGAAAGATAAAACAGTCGACGTACTCGCCACGTTCTTCCCTGCGATCTTCATTTATATTCAGCTTCTAACGTACGAAACATCGTAAGGTTAAAATTGCCCACCTGTGTGTTCAATTTCGCCATAAACGATACCAAGATTGCCGTTTGATCACTGGACAGCAAATTCCCCAACAGTTTCCAAACCGGACGACAACAGCGCCGTGGTTAGCGTAATTGGCTACGAACGCTGCAGACCCAGGTTCGAATCCTGGCACTCATAGTGTCCTGTTTTTCACAATTCCTAGAAGAGAGGAAAGGAGCGGCCCGGGTGGTTGAAGGAGAGTCCTGATGAAGACAAAAATCTTACACACCAGCAGTGTGCCTGTCACGAATCTATCCACCTCAGATCTAACGTCTGTCCGATTCAATGTACAGGACTACTGTACACGAGATTCACGCTGTGTCTGCAGGCCTGCGACGCACGGCTATGAAAGAATCAAGTTTTCCCGTGTGCGGATGATGGACACTCTGAACGATCTGCACGAGACCTCGTATTAACCTCGTTAAAAGCGGAAACACAGCGGACTCGGGTCGATTTCGTTGTTCACCATCGGTGTCCCGAAGCAAATAGATCGGCCAACGGACGTGAGAGCAATATCGTTAGTGTGTTCTGGGTATACAGCGACATTCATCGCGTATTACGCGCCACAGGGTCGCTAATGCAATTATTTACGCGTTAACATGGCGGTAGAGGAGAGGCGAGCCTAATACCGGTTTGTCGATTTAACACTGCCACGTATTCGCCATCGTCGAATCGATTCTATTCGCGTCAACAATCATCAGCCGAGTCGGACAGGATTCATTTACTCGGCCTAGTTTTTATTTCCATTCGTTTCGATGCTCGTTTCGCTGCCATTCGCGTTTCAACGACTTTCCTTTCCTTTTAACCGGTTAACTGTGTTTTATCGACCATTCGCGGAGAGACGCGATCGCAAGGAAGCACGTCAACGGGAGTCGTAAATTCCCGTTACGATTAGACAATCGGCGCCACCAAATGATCGATCCCCTTATTTCTGTTAAGGTAATAATAATTAGTTCAATTGAGTTTACCCTGAATTAACAGATATAAATTAATTTTTATCCCAGCAACTTTGTAAAGAAGATGGTTACACCGGTGCGTATGTACAAGTGAAGTAAGTGATTGATCCAAGGGTAGAAGCCCGGTAAAGATACGTCGACTGTTCTAACGCTGAAGAATAAGTGAAGTTTAGTGACGATGCTGTGGCGCAGGGAAGCTAGTGATGGGTGTGTCTAACGCACGGGACCGTCGGATTTGTTGATGACAATTTTGGTTAGGAAAGAGTGAGGGCAGCAGACGTTGCTTCTGATTGGATAATAAGAAGCTTGGTGGACTAGGTGTCATTAGATGGTATTGACAAAATCCTCAATCACTTAATTGCCAAGCCAATAGATTCCCCAGTCAAGTGGTCAAATATCTTGTTTCATATTTGTATTTCATCATCAGCATCGGGGAAGGTAGAGTCCTTTGTGATTTTTTCTTACTCGAGCACATTATTCAGACTACGTGAACGCTCAATTTCGTATATTTATTCGTTTGTAATTATATTCTTCCCTTCAGTGTCTTTATCATACGCGTGTGGCTCCAAAATTTGTCTATTTTTCGCATTTAAGAACCTCGCGAAACACAATGTGGCTACAACTAAACGTTTCAATTTCTTAAACCAACAACCCGTTAATCCCCAGCTTTTTACATCGAAGGCTGTGCAGCGATTTTTCTACTCACCGAACAACCAGCAGACGCTCGTTTCTTACATCAGCCAACTGCTGCTTTCTTCCTCCTAACGAACCACGCGATCGCCAACGTAAACGAGACTTTACGCCTTCGTTTTACCAAATTTTCGCGAGCTGGTTCGCCCGATGTAAACCGCAAGACATTTCCAACGAGCGGCAATCCAAGCTGTCAGGCTCGTCATCATCCGTTTGAAGAATCCCATTAACGTGCTTAACATCGCATTGACCGGCACCGATCACGGACAAATAGGCAGACGATCGAGCAGGACGTGGAGCGTTGGGGGAAATTAACCGGAGTGCCGTTACCGGGAACATTAGCGCGGGTTCCGCATGGCTTTGGCGACCTAATTCATAGCTCCTTGCACATCCGCAGCCCTTAAATCGTTGGCGTGCACGCTGCCGCGATGCATTCCCCGCGCGGCTATCTCCGATACAAGATAACCGATAGTCCGCCAGAAATAGATAGCCCCAGTGCCTCTTCTAAGATCCCACGCGGCAAATGAAACGCGATTATGTCCCCGTTCCCTTCGCCAAGATGGACGGCCGTGCGAGGCTTCGTATCGAATTCGATTCGCACGGGACACCGCCGTGATTTAACGTCGTCATCGATCGCACATCGGCTCTGTTACTAGCTTCGATCGGCTATAGGCGAACGATTATGCTACCGGTGTTGCTGCAAATTCATATTTTCGATGACTTTCGCCTGGCAGCGACAGGATCATCGTCGAATAAGAATCGTCGAATATCCAGCTAGCTGCGAAATTTTGAGAGATAGAAGAGTCGTAGAAATGTCTCATGCAGTGCGTAAATAAATACAAGCGACGACGAGGGTCGTTTGTCGTCGAGTGTAGCAGTCTGCAAGCGGGAATTGGAATTTACAATGGAAATACCGCTAATTAAGCGGAGGCAAGAACGAAGGAATTTTCTCGTCTCCAGAGTCTTCCGTGGCGACTCGTTTTTTCGCATATTATCCGTATTTCCACATCTCAAGTACGTGGTTCTAGCGTTTATTTTTCCTGACTTGGCAATTATATGCAAAAATGCGTCCGATTTTGTCCACCTGCACAGGTACCAAGGGAAGAAATTAGGGACATGTTCGGAAAGAAATTGGAAATAGGCTCATCAAGCGAAGCTGGAGAAGATCAAGACGTGGCCCGTTTTATGTTCGACGAAACATGAGGCTCGTCGGTTGAATATTTCCAAGATTTTGTTTAGCGTCTTTGATATTCCAAAATGAAACAATCGTTGTTTGGTATTTAAACAGAATGGGAATCACAGCGGAATGAAGAGCTTGTACATAACAGAGGAACAAATGGCACGAACTTGTTGCACGATAACGTAACGTAATATTAGGTCGTCCGGAAAGTTGCTTTCGTTTTATAAGGAAACAATGGAGCACAATATTTTCCATTTTATATTGTTTCATCGAATTACGTATGATCTATTTTGTTCTATCAAAATAAAGATCACAACGTTCTACACATTAGGTTTCATGTTTGTATAAAGATGCATCGTTGTAAAAGACGTGTCTGTAAAAGAAAGACACTTCTCGGACAAGCTAATATATCGTAATGTAACAACATGGCATAAGACAGTGACATTTAGTTGCCAAATGTTGCACGATTTTGCTCTGGAATCATCCACTTCATATGCAATGGCCTGCCATTTCCGTACAGTGCAGCGACATTCGTTAGCATCACGAGGTGTATGCGTCAGAGAATCGGGGAACAAAAAGTTCGTGCGAGGAAATAAACGTAGAATAAATCGTAGAACGACAGGGATCCATAAAATGGCTGGCATTATGGGACAGTAGATACGACCGAGTCCGGAATCCTTAAATCGTGATTGTGTATCGTGACAGTGGCCGCATTCTCCGCGATATCGCCGATACAAGATAACAGATAGCCGCAGAGAAATGTGTACTCTCGTTTCTCGTGCGATCGCGCGCGATAAGCGCAACAATATTAATCGCGCACCCGTTTCCACTAAACTACTCGTTGCGACTTTCGAAGCGTGTTTGTGTTTGTCGTTGGATCGCCAGAAGATCTTTTAAGGATGAAAATTTACCACACGTACATATAGAAATTACATTATCAAACGTAAATCTGTGCGGTACGATGTTCGATTCGATCATTTGAGTCCGAGGTATACAATTTTTACAAAAGCCCTACAACGATGCTGTAATTCGTAGAAGTAGAACGCTTCGTGAAAAATATGCGTATTCATGAGAGAATGATAAAGATATATCTCGGTCATGTCGGTTCGGTGCGATATGTTTCTACGCCAATACGACCCGGTCGTGTCGGTTCTAATCATACGAATAATACAAAACCAACCAGCGATCAAAGAGACGATACTTTCGACTCTAATAAGTCGAAATAGCACGATTTATGTAAAAATACCGCTACTTTGTAACGTTAATTAACGAGAAGGTTAAAGGAATACCTCGGTCATGTCGGTTCGGTGCGAAATGTTTCCAGGTCCCTACGATCCGTTCATTTCAGTCCTATACGATTTCTCGACATCTCGACAACGCGACATCTCGTCGCGTTGTACCAGCGTATTGCAACACCTACAAAGATATAAACAACGTGGAAAACAAATACGCGCTCAAAGAACAAATTTCCACGGCACCGCAAACTATCTGTCGGGCAGATCAACATGGCCGGAAGCAACGGCAAGAAACTTGGAACTTGACGGGCAAAGTTTGACAGTTTCAATCTAACCGGTCGGCCTGTGAATATACGCGGGCAAGTTCACCTTCCTTGATAACTAGTTCGCTGCTTCCTGTTCGCCGACGTCCTTTCCATTACGGAGGTGGCGAGAATCGTGCGCCGCGAATTTCGTTGCGATATTCCTATTGCTCAGCTCTCGTGGACGTGGAAATGCGCGAAACGCCGAACAAACCAAAGACGCCGTGACGCGACGCGCGAGTTTCGTCACGTGTCACGCTTTTCTGTCAGACGTTCGCAACGTGCAAAACTAAGTCATTGCGAGTTTTGTCATTAGGTGGTATTGGCAAATCCGCAATCACTTAGTTGCCAACCCAATACATCCATAGCTATAGCTATCACGCATACTGGTCACTCGATCGCGAAATATTTTTGCAGCTGATTTCCAAATGGGAAAAGGAGATATATCGGTGATTTGTACGTAGTAACTCGCAAAGGTATCTACACGCCAGTTAAAATTTTGTACGAACCATCTGAAAATTTCGTTATGCTGTAAGGATTGTAAGTCGTGATTATGTTAGAAAAGTTTGGAGCAAGTATGATCGTAGGAACTTGGATATATTTATTGCAATTATATGGTGTATTATGGTGATCAACATAGCAGATATTAATAGCAATTTACTTTCTTCCCATAAATTCTATTTTAAATTTCATTGTAACGTACTCGCAAATAACTCACAGTTTATTTTCCATCATAATTCACCTACTTTGCTGAAATTCAATTTATTAGCAATATCAGAGAATAATATGTGCGCTTTATTAATATCTGCTGGTATTAAAATAGTTAAGCAGAATTAACCTATTAATAAAATAACCGCGAGGTTAAAATTCCGCAGGTGCACCGCACCAAGTTGACGAGTAATTATACGATAAATTTCTACTGAACAACAACGCGAAATGCGCACTTTTATTGGATAAAAGATTATTCGCGCCACTTGAAGCAACGTAGGTAGCCTTTGCCAGTTTTTCATCTGGCCATTTGAAACTTCGAAGCACCCTAACCTTTGGAAACTTCGACTTTTATTTTTAAGGCAAATTCTGCATAAAATGCGAACCAAGAAAGTGATGGGATATTTTGCTTTTTGTCGAACCATTGTATATTTACGATATATTCTCGTATTTCGCGCTTCTCGTAACTTTTTGATATTTCAACCAAGCATTTGGAGTAAGTTACCGCCGAGTATATCTTTCTGCTTGAAGATTCATGCCATTTTCCATTTATTAGTCGAAACGTCATAAAATGGAACTGAAGAATTTTTCTGTATCCTAATGGTAACATGAGATTCCATAATTTTAATCCTACGGAGATTTGTTTGAAGATTTATGCCATTTTCCATTTATTAGTCGAAACGTCATAAATGGAACTGAAGAATTTTTCTGTATCCTAATGGTAACATGAGATTCCATAATTTTAACCCTACGGAGATTTGTTTGAAGGTTCGTGCCATTTTCTAATTTTTAGTCGAAACGTCATAAATGGAACTGAAGAATTTTTCTATATCCTAATGGTAACATGAGATTCCATAATTTTAAACCTACGAAGATTTGTTTGAAGGTTCGTGCCATTTTCTAATTTTTAATCGAAACATCGTAAATGGAACTGTAGAATTTTTCTGTATCCTAATGGTAACAGAAGATTCCACAATTTTAATTCTACGGAGATTTGTTTGAAGGTTCGTGCTATTTTCTAATTTTTAGTCGAAACGTCATAAATGGAACTGAAGAATTTTTCTGTATCCTAATGGTACCAGAAGATTCCATAATTTTAACCCTACGGAGATTTGTTTGAAGGTTCGTGCCATTTTCTAATTTTTAGTCGAAACGTCATAAATGAAACTGTAGAATTTTTCTGTATCCTAATGGTACCAGAAAATTCCATAATTTTAAACCTACGAAGATTTGTTTGAAGGTTCGTGCCATTTTCTAATTTTTAGTCGAATCGTCATAAATGGAACTGTAGAATTTTTCTGTATCCTAATGGTACCAGAAGATTCCATAATTTTAACCCTACGGAGATTTGTTTCAAGGTTCGTGCCATTTTCCACTTATTAGTCGAAACGTCATAAATGGAACTGAAGAATTTTTCTATATCCTAATGGTAACATGAAATTCCATAATTTTAACCCTACGGAGATTTGTTTCAAGGTTCGTGCCATTTTCCATTTATTAGTCGAAACGTCATAAATGGAACTGAAGAATTTTTCTGTATCCTAATGGTACCAGAAGATTCCATAATTTTAACCCTACGGAGATTTGTTTGAAGGTTCGTGCCATTTTCTAATTTTTAGTCGAAACGTCATAAATGGAACTGTAGAATTTTTCTGTATCCTAATGGTAACAGAAGATTCCATAATTTTAACCCTACGAAGATTTGTTTCAAGGTTCGTGCCATTTTCCACTTATTAGTCAAAACGTCATAAATGGAACTGAAGAATTTTTCTGTATCCTAATGGTAACATGAGATTCCATAATTTTAAACCTACGAAGATTTGTTTGAAGGTTCGTGCCATTTTCTAATTTTTAGTCGAAACGTCATAAATGGAACTGTAGAATTTTTCTGTATCCTAATGGTAACAGAAGATTCCACAATTTTAATTCTACGGAGATTTGTTTGAAGATTCATGCCATTTTCTAATTTTTAGTCGAATCGTCATAAATGGAACTGAAGAATTTTTCTATATCCTAATGGTAACATGAGATTCCATAATTTTAACCCTATGAAGATTTGTTTGAAGGTTCGTGCCATTTTCCACTTATTAGTCGAAACGTCATAAATGGAACTGAAGAATTTTTCTGTATCCTAATGGTAACATGAGATTCCGCAATTTTAATCCTACGAAGACCGAGCTTTTCTTTAGCTTGCAAGACGAAATAAGCTTTCGCTAATTATCATCGCGTAGTAGAAACGTACATTTCGATCGGTTCCGCGAAGAAGACACGACGCACTAATTCATTTAATTAATAACAATGCGATTCTACATTCTCATGGAGATACCTGAGCATACGAAACCTACGTAGAGATTCGTTTGGACCACCAAATATTGCAACAAGTATCTCACTTCGTACCTTTTATATTTCCATGCGTTCCGTATATTTCGTGCACTTTGCACGAACATATTGTTAAATTGTTGACACTAACATTAAATAAATTATCAAATATATCTCTACAAAGGCAGAAAAATTCCCAGTCCGCTATAAAAGTACAAATTTTGCGTAAATAAATGAAAATTCGAGCCACGCGTGACAAACTTAAATAACAAACTTAATTCAAGCTTCGCGCCGTTGCAAGAAAAAGAAAGAAAAAGAAAAAGAAAAGAAAGATACAATATGAAATCTGATCTTCAGAGTGTCAGAAGCAAAGTGCTCTCTCTGAATTCGCAAGCTCCTCGTCATCCGTTAACATTTTCCTCCACTTTCCCACATCATCGAGCAGTCCTGTCTCGTCGAATACCTCGTTTCCCCCATTACGAATATTCCCGACGGAATTATGGAATACGCGGCATTCTTGTCGATTGGCAGTCGAGCTTTCGATCAAAGAGACCGGCATACCTTTGGTCCGGGTATGTCAATAACGGGCCGACGTCTTTCGCACCATCTGCTCGCTAGTCGTTCCTTTATGATTGATGAAGCAACCAGCCTGACGTGGGCCGATTATATCGCGAGCAACGTGCGCCGCGTGCTACAATAGACGCAGATATCGTACGACGTATGCAAAGAGGGTGATCATCTTCGTTGGCGCGTGGCAAATATCTCGCAACACGGTTATTACACTTCTAGCCAATAAGATAGCCCGGTGCTATCTTTAATTTCTCAATGACGCGTGTAAAATTTTTCGTCCGTGACGTGTGATATTAATTATGAGCTGAGAATATGCGGTTCGTTGAAAATAGTTAAAAATATTGCGGGGTTTAGTGTGTACACTTTAGTATGGCACATTGTATAGCAAGACATGTAACGATGAGTTGGGCGGAATTTCCTCGTCATGACGTAATTGCTCATTGCCATGTAAATGATAGCGTTGGCGATATACAGTGGAAAAGAACAAAACAGTGGAACAAATTTTTGTTCGCTTTGAATACGTTCGATCGTCCGATAATCGTCGGCTAATGAGCAAATTGCGGATTTTTATGCACTCGCGGGAAGCTTCAAGACGCAAAATTGCATAGAATATGAATATTACGAGAAAATTAAAAAGATATGCAAAGTGCAGTACGTACAACGTGAAACGAGTCTTTGTCTCGTTGGGCCTACTATTTTAATTAAACTAATTAGCTCATGCAAATACGAATTTGCATAAATATTCGCTGCCTGTTGGACAATTATACACAACGCTTTACCGAAATCGATGGTAATCCGACTACTCGTCGTTTGCTCTAAACTCGAGCACGTGATGCTATGGTTCGCGCGACACTCGCGAAATTTTTCCATCGTCGAACGCTTAATTCGAAAAGTTAATTGCGATAGGCGAGACGCGTGTTGCTTTTCCAGAGCCGAGCCAGTTGCTCGGCTTCGTCGAATGGCTTGAAGAAATCGTTGCCACCGTGTAGACGTTTCAACGGCTGCTATTTCTTAGCCGCTTTTCAGCTGTGTCGTTTTCGGCCTTGCGAGACCCGCTTTAAGCTCGATGAACGACGAGACGATTAAAGAAGGCGGAGGAATTAAAAGACGAAACGCTGTATCGGCGTGTAAAAGTCTCGTCTGAGCGACTGCAAGGAATCTCGTTGCTGGAATTCTCGAAGGAGGATCGCGGTATCAAAGAGACGCCGAGGATTATCGGCAGCTCCGCGCAAAACGTAAATATTCGAACAATGTTTCGATTATCACTCTGTCGGAAGATTTCAAAAAATCGCCCCGTCAGTAGCCAAGTTACCAAATTCATATTAGTGAAATTAGAAAAATGTTATTTAGCTTTAATCGCGTTGTATTTTTCATTTCTTCGTTTTCTTCGTTCGTTGATTCGATGCTAAAATTTGCACAAAATGTTTCGGAAGATTTAAAAAAATCGCCCCATCAGTAGCCAAGTTACCAAATTCACATTAGTGAAATTAGAAAAATGTTATGTAGCTTTGATCGCTTTGTATTTTTCATTTCTTCGTTTTCTTCGTTCGTTGATTCGATGCTAAAATTTGTACAAAACGTGTCGGAAGATTTCAAAAAATTGCCCCATCAGTAGCCAAGTTACCAAGTTCACATTAGTGAAATTAGAAAAATTTTATTTACCTTTGATCGCGTTGTATTTTTCATTTCTTCGTTTTCTTCGTTCGTTGATTCGATGCTAAAATTTGCACAAAATGTGTCGGAAGATTTAAAAAAATCGCCCCATCAGTAGCCAAGTTACCAAGTTCATATTAGCGAAATTAGAAAAATGTTATTTAGCTTTGATCGCGTTGTATTTTTCGTTTCTTCGTTTTCTTCGTTCGTTGATTCGATGCTAAAATTTGCACAAAACGTGTCGGAAGATTTCAAAAGATCGCCCCGTCAGTAGCCAAGTTACCAAGTTCATATTAGTGAAATTAGAAAAATGTTATTTAGCTTTGATCGCGTTGTATTTTTCATTTCTTCGTTTTCTTCGTTCGTTGATTCGATGCTAAAATTTGTACAAAATGTGTCGGAAGATTTAAAAAAATCGCCCCGTCAGTAGCCAAGTTACCAAGTTCATATTAGTGAAATTAGAAAAATGTTATTTACCTTTGATCGCGTTGTATTTTTCATTTCTTCGTTTTCTTCGTTCGTTGATTCGATGCTAAAATTTGTACAAAACGTCTCCGTGTAAAACGTAAAGCACGGCGTGTTAAAAATACGTTCGTTTTAGATACTTGGCGTGTTTGTTCGTTATCATTGCAGTGTCTAAACTTGTTAGAAATATAAGGAAGATATGAAGAAATATAAAATACAAAGAAAATTTCTACTTTGCTTGTCTTCTTCAATAGAATTATAGCAATACAGTTGGAAAATCTACAGGAATATGACGAATATCCTGCTATTTCGTGTTTTATTCGTATTTGTTCCTCGTCTGTTGCATTAAACAGTTTATATATACAGTGGATGGAAAATACGGAGAAAGAAGAAATCAAAGTGTTGTTCCTTATCTACGTGGAATTCTGTTTCAATCTATTTCGCACTATGTTCGGTTCATTTTTCAGAATATTAGTTACGATAGTCCAGTCTGAATTATAAATTCTTGTAAAACTGGATCGATCGGGTTTACGTGTTCACGCGTCTTTCAAATACGACGCCACGGCACGTGGAAAAAGAAGAGTTTTATGGAAATTGCAGAAAAATGTATTCCATCGGTAAGTCAATAAGGAAAATACAAGGACAGAACAGAATATTAACGAGATTCATCTTAATTCATAATGTTATTACCATTGCCAGGAGAATTATTTTTCAGCGTAACATCCGCGACAATCATCGTCCGTGTCATAATAATCGAGAAATTAGAATTGTAAACGACGTCAGATAAAAAGCGATTTTTTACGGAGAAGAAATGTAAATTCCGCGTGAAGTATGAAAAAAGATAGAAGCGTCGAGCTGATTTATTTTAGCATCGGAGACTGTCGTATGATAAACCTACGTGATAATCCTAAATGCCAATCACGCTGTGGTTAAAAAAATGAACATGGCACGATAGATGTGTAATTAAATAAATTTAAAATTAACAAGTCCAACGTAGGAACTAATTTTTAAAAAATAGAGAATTTTCATTTTTAACTATTTTATAGTGCGTGGAGTACATCGTTGCGGATAATTGCAATTAGAAAGAAAATCGTCGAATAACAGAGAATTAGAGGGACGAGATATTAGCGAGGAACAAAGCGCCTGAATATTAATGAAATTAATTAAATGTTCCTTCTTTTGATAAGAATCTATTTTGATGATAAAGTATCTCGTTGCAGTGTTTCGCAATTTTTCAAATTGAAAAAGGATTAAAAGAGTGTAAGTTTACTCAGTGTGATCCTGACGCCTAATTAAGTTACAAGCATTACATTATGAAAGTTCATTTCGTTCAACTTCGTTTCCTAACTAACAAACTAAATTATTCAAACTTGATTTCCTCGATAAATTCGTATCCTTTCCTCGTTCTTTCTCCAAGTCCGTAAAGTTAAAAGTCCCTAGAATTGTAGCGATAAGCGACGCAAGTATGCAAATAATAAAAATAATCTTCAAGTTTGCTTCTTCTGTCGTTTAATTTTTAATGTTTCAACTTTCCACTTATATCGAGCTCGTCGCATCAATTTTTCCGTTTCCACGCTTCTACGACCTTCCAATTCCAATACCCTCGTCGCACTGCTAATCCCTTGATCGCTAGCACTTTCTGTAAGTCCAAAGTAAAACCGCGGCTCTACCATCATTAATCCCCTCGCGAATACCATTAAATCCTCGAGAATATCTTGGCCATGGTTGAACGATATTGCAGCGCGAGAAATTCGTCGACCAATTTCCACCTTTGCCAAAAGACAAACACGAGCTCAATTTCACCAGACGTTTCCACCATCCTCTTGCTGGTTCGTTTGCCGAACGCGTGTACGCGCATTACAACCACCGCAATTTCTTTGTGCCGGCGCCACGTATCGATAAGCTGCTCCTTTTCCGCGCCGGGGAAGCAAACTTCTACAGTTTACTCTACAGGGTGTCTCGGGCCACTGGGAAACATTTTCTACGTGTTTCATGGCACATAATGGCTGTGAAACGTCCGTATTTATCACAGCATTTGAGTGTTAATTAACAGCTATCTGTTGCTCTTTGAAAACTTTAGCTTTTACTTTCGAAAAGTAAACGACGACGAGTATACTCGTCGAGAACAGCTAACTGGTTAACAATGGATACCTAAGTGACGTCGGATGTGTCTGTGATTTACTCTCCGCACCTTCCATCTTCTACGTTTTAGCGCCGATAGCTTCGTCACCATTAACGCTATCTGACTATAATTCGGATAATTCGACCACCCTATATGCATATGGCTTTGGCACTTGGCGCGACGTACGGGCGGTCTCGTGAGGAAAAATCTCTGGAATCTTAGCCGCCGATCGCGTGTGTACGCCCCAGGTGGCTGCAGCTTCCGGCGTGAACGCTAATGCAAGTCGCAGCGCGTGCGACGAAGAGGGCAAAGAGATTGGATGTCTAGACACCCCCACCATCGTGCAGGTGAATTCTAGACAAACTGTACTCGTTAAAGGTGAGAACAGTACTCGGAGGGTGTGCGCAGGGTGGAGTAGGTGCACGCGTGTCACTCGCAGGCCAAGCAAAAACTACGTCTCGTTTGCAGAGGTTTGAAGAGTTGGCATTGAATGGGAATGAGTAGGGTTGTTGCTTGCTATATAGTTGTGTGTGATATATAGTTATTAAATATGTAATTGGCATTGTGCGTGCAATATTTGTGAGATTATTGAGCGATTGGTTGAGTAGTGAAACAGGCATGGCGTGTGTGTCAGATGTTTGGACGTGTTTGATGGGAGTTTGGCTTGTGGAAGGTTGAAATTGTAATTGCGTTGATAGAAATTAGGACATTGTACATTGTAGTTAATTGTTAGAAAAATACAGCGACATAAGCTCATTCCTTTAACGAGTTTCTAATAGGATTAATCCTATCAGGACACGTNGAATTGGTTGCAACGAGTTTCTGTTACATGTGATGGACTATGTCGTAATATATTTACCTATCAATATACATAGCAATAATAATTATTCCATAGCAAAATGTGTTAGGTTATTCTATAGAGCAATATTTGTGAGATTATTGAGCGATTGGTCGAGTAGTGAAACAGGCATGACGTGTGTGTCAGATGTTTGGACGTGTTTGATGGGAGATTGGCTTGTGGAAGGTTGAAATTGTAATTGCGTTGAAAGAAATTAGAGGGACCAAGGTTCACTGAGTAAGATGTGTACATCTTCTCCGACACTGGTTTGCACAGTTTGGACTGGTTTGGATGTTACATCTCCGCATTTATGGAAAGAAAGCAATTGAATCTACACCAATCGTCAAACTTATTAACATCCTGTTGCAAATCAGACGCGTCGCGAAATTTAATTTCAAGAGATAGTTGAAGATAATCTGCAGGTAGTAGAAGCTGTCAGCGTTTAAAAACCGCCAACTTCTCGTCTGAATTTTTCCACTACAAGCGCCATACTTAAACCATAGTTATTTCTAGAACTATTAAAACTCTTCTTATCTGACAATCTCTCAGCGCCAGGATTCTGTTCGCGAGCTAAAAATCGCGACTATAAAAAGTACGTATATCAGTGTTTTTCCGTGTGAAACGATTGCTGCAGCGTTGAAGCCGCGCTTTCCTCTCGTCCGCGTCTCCGTATTTCCCGTGTCAACCATTTTTCACCTCCTTACATAATTACCCGAACGAGAAAAATCCCCGCTCGTTCTATCGCGCGCGCGTTACGTAAGAGGCGTCGCTATTTCGTTGCTTCGTTGGATGGATTTTGCCTCGAGGGAGGAAAACTGGCCGAAGATGGCACAGTTCGATACGATATTGCCAGGTATTCCGTGAGTTTGTGACGACGAAGGATACGTATCGATGCATAAGTTGAAGCCGAGTTGGTGCTCGTTGATTTATAGTTGGCCGAGCGCGCACCACGGCCACACACGCTACCGAAATATCCCTTTTCCGGTCTCTTTCTGGATGGATGTGTCACCAGGCGCGCGGCTCTCAGCCGTTGCTTCCGGTCGTCGCGCTTCTCCTCAGGCATAAAGAAGCTGCGAGGAGCGAGATGCCACGATAACCGTGGCTCTCGAGGGCGACAGAGACGCGCTCACAGAGATTGCCACTCGGGCCGGAATATACATTGCGAATGTATATGCCGGACCAATGACACGCGAGAGATCGCGCAATCTGTCTTTTCGAGGCGCGGCTTTAACTTGTAACTTGGGTATCAGGGGATGTTCGGGCTGCAGCATCTGTTCGCTTCAGCCACCTCAAGGTTAGCTTTCGGATGGCGGATTTAAAGGAAGTTTGGTTTATTGAGTGGAGAGGCGGAGGTCTACGACATACGACGTTTCGGCCGTTTTCTAAAGAACACGTCTTTCCTACCAGCGGACTACGAATTCGTACGTTTTTCTGGCACATGCGAAAAATAGGAAAATGTGTGCCAGATGTAGGTAGCATGGGAGATATAGAGATTATCTGCGACACGATACTTGTTACGGCGTTTGCACCAGGGAAATATTTATTCGAATATTTCTATCCCTTTTTTGGATCTATTTTCGCATATTTTCATCATAAATATTTGGATTTGTAGACACGCAGTCTGAGTATGACGTGTTGCCATTAACCAGTCGATAATAATCGGTATATAACCAGTTAAGCAATTAGCTGTTGCGCAGTCCTTGAAAAGCGTGTGACAAAAAGTTAGAGATGACGAGTATACTCGTCAAACATAGAGTATGCGTGGCTGTTGCAATATAAAATTAAGTTGCAAGGAAACGACTGTTTCGTTTTTTTAATTTTATTATCGACAGGGCTCGCTGTAAAATAATGTCATCTCTTGGTGACGAGTATACTCGTCAAAAACAGAATATGCGTGGCTGTTGCAATATAAAATTAAGTTGCAAGGAAACGACTGTTTCGTTTTTTTAATTTTATTATCGACAGGGCTCGCTGTAAAATAATGTCATCTCTTGGTGACGAGTATACTCGTCAAAAACAGAATATGCGTGGCTGTTGTAATATATAATTAAGTTGTAACAAAACGACTGTTTCGTTTTTTAATTTTATTACTGACAGGGTAACACAAAATAGTGTCGTCTCTTGGTGACGAGTATACTCGTCAAAAACAGAATATGCGTGGCTGTTGTAATATAAAATTAAGTTGTAAGGAAACGACTGTTACATTTCTTAATTTTATTATCGACAGGGCTCGTTGTAAAATAATGTCATCTCTTGGTGACGAGTATACTCGTCAAAAACAGAATATGCGTGGCTGTTGTAATATAAAATTAAGTTGTAAGGAAACGACTGTTACATTTCTTAATTTTATTATCGACAGGGCTCGTTGTAAAATAATGTCGTCTCTTGGTGACGAGTATACTCGTCAAACACAGAATATGCGTGGCTGTTGCAATATAAAATTAAGTTGCAAGGAAACGACTGTTTCGTTTTTTAATTTCATTATCGACAGGGCTCGTCGTAACACAAAGTAGATTCGTCTCTTCGTGACGAGTATACTCGTCAAAAACAGAATATGCGTGGCTGTTGCAATATAAAATTAAGTTGCAAGGAAACGACTGTTTCGTTTTNTTAATTTTGTTACCGACAGGGCTCGTCGTAACACAAAGTAGATTCGTCTCTTGGTGACGAGTATACTCGTCAAACACAGAATATGCGTGGCTGTTGTAATATATAATTAAGTTGTAACAAAACGACTGTTTCGTTTTTTAATTTTATTACTGACAGGGTAACACAAAATAGTGTCGTCTCTTGGTGACGAGTATACTCGTCAAAAACAGCTAAATGATTAACGTGTAGTTAACTATACGACGGATATGAATAATTATAGTTAAATGAAAACCGAAATGAGGTAAATGTGTATACGTGTAACGTTCTTACAAACTAACACACGATTTTTGCAACTACTACATCGTTATAGATAATGAAATTGATTACGTTGCTGCGCGCAGATTAGTCTCTGTATGAACTATAATTACATAGCAATAATACGGCAGATAATATGTATATCTCTCTCGTCTCTGTCATTAGTGATTAATTATGTATATTTGACATTAAAACGTAAATGAATGTGCGATTATACCGCAGGATAATAATTCTAAATGTAATTAATTAACGGTATTAGTATACGATCAACGGGGTTTATCGCGTCAGTTAATGATATTTGATAAATCAGTATCGAACGTCACGTAAACCATTAAACACTATATTTCGAATCGATAAATTTATTAAAAATATGCAATGTTAAAAGTGAATTGGAAATCTAGCTACGTTAGGCAATTAAAGATAAAACGTAATTAAATAATTGTAATTAAATAACCGAGCTGTAACATCGATGGCTTGAAAATTGCTCAACTCTTATTACATCAAACTCTTAGCTTTTTAACTGTCACGTGTTAACGTACATAGTTTAATTGTGTTAAGACGTGAAATATTTTTCACGCTTTTATCATACTTGTTTTATAGTGTTTTCTCATGCTGTTCATGTAGTTTTAAGATACAGGAAGCTTCCATGTTGCAAAATATAAGATACAGTACGTTAACGTTAGTACAATAACGTCAATTTCTTTGTCGCGTTATTGACTATTATTATTATTATTATTATTTAATTATTAATTATTATTATTATATTCTGTTGCAATAAATTACTTTGCGCCAGAATTACTATACAGCATTTTATTATCAATTATTACTTAATATTAATATTAATTATTATTAATATCAATATCAGAATACTTTTTCCATGGAATAATTACTTGCGATCCGTAACAAATTATTTTCTATATTCGTTCGAATGAGGATCGCAGAATTATTGGAATAATAATACGAGTAATTGTTTGTTTCCACTTAATTTTCTACAAATATATACCGACACAGTTCCGAGTATTAATTTATCAGATGAATAATTTACCGAGCAAACTTTCTAATCTGGAATTTGCAAAAAGTTAATTATAAAATCCAATGTCGCAACAACTGGATGACGAAGCTTGGAAATATATACCTCACATACGATGTAACAGAGAAATATTTATCCATAATTTATCACTTTATTCGAACGAGTTATGCGATTAAATTTCTCTTCGACTAAACTCTTATTCGAGTAAATTCTCGTTCGGACATTTATCCATCGGTGGTGAACAAAAATTCGTTGTTTGTTATTGCAATATAATTTTGCCCGATACGCTGCTCCATACGTAGCGTACATATTTGTACTTAGCTTCCGTCACGTTTCTTTCTATTCCAATCTTGTACCTTGTCGCGCAAACGAACATCGAATTATCGATGTTCCATAGGTTTCTCCTTTAAACGCCCTGTATAATTCCTTGCAAGCGAACAATTATATTCATACGTCTGACTGGCTTTCAATGAACGGATTACTCGCTGCACCTTAACGCGATAGTTTCTCGAAATAAGAAAAATTTCCAACAAGTTCAACAAGCCCCCGCGTACATGCACACGCCTGACGGAGCTTGATTTGCCAGTTATGACGTAACTACCGCTACGACCAGGCAACTTGGTAAGTCCATTGTTCGCCTCTGATCGGTTATCCGCTTCGCTGGCGGCCGATTAAATTCGCTGATCAACTCGCGACAATAAAGTTCGGTCAAGTTCATTACGTTTCGGAGAAAGGACTTTCATTAAAACGTGGAAAGCCAGCGGTATTCGAGCAACGCTTGCAACCAGCAACCATTGTTACTACCGCGATGCTACTTTTCCTTTAATCCGCTCGATTTTTATTTCGCCCCATTCCGATCGACCAGGTGACAGAAAAAGAGAGCGTCTCGTTCCCAAGTTTTAATATCGCGTCTTGGATTTTTAATATTCGATCATTTTACGTTGCAGCGAGATAGCGGACGATGTGAGTGGTCGTTTCATTGAGAAAGTTGTTTTACATCTGACCGTGCGTCTTGTTGTTTAATAAACAATTTTCTCGTACTTTGTTTCGGCTCGCGATTTCTTACAGTCAGAAATCAGAAATTTGAAGCGAATTTTCATTGCCGCGAAGTATTTCGAACAGCTGATCGTATCGCGTAGCGAAGTTTCCGGCGAACGTTTCAGGATTTTTTCACGCCCTTTGGCAGCTTGCAATGGCAAAACAATTAGGCGTCGATATGAACGAGCTTATACACGGTGTGAAAAAAGATACGCTTGTCCACGGGGAATAGAAAATATCTGGTTAACGCAGACTCTTAAGCTCGCCACCCGACAAATGTAATTTTCTGATTTCACGTTTGCAGTAGTATTTTCGTGCAAGTGAAATGTGTAAGAAGAAGCACCAGGGGGGGGGTGAAATTTCTTTAGTTTAAAAGTCAACAGGAAGGGAAAAAACAGGGGAACGAGAATGAAAATAGTGAAACGAGCTTTCCCATTTCCCCTAGCTCTTTGGATTAAGAATAAAGTAATTTTGCTGAAGCAATAAGATACGTTAAAGAAGGGAAAGTAGAAGGTGGAGAGAAACGCGTTTAGTTATTTTTAATGGCCTGTGTTCCCCTTGATTTATTCTCCGGGCGGCGGATCTGAACGTTAATTAACATTTAACGAAACAGTTTTCTGCGATGTAAAATACCCTCGGCCATGACCTAACAGATTTCACTCGTTCAATTAAAATTCAACCAACTTGTCTCGGCTTAATTCTCCTTATTTGCGAGGAGCGCGAGAGTGAGAGTTGAAACTGAAACGGGGACAATTCGTTTGACGAAGAAACGTCGGAAATTGGGTCAACTGGAACCAATTTAATAAGATCGATACATGCTGAATCGCACGATCCTTGCGTTTCTCTTTGATCAAACGCTTGTAGCGAATTAAATTTCATGGCTAATCGTACGTAGCGCGTAAAATACTCTGTGTAAAATCACCTTAAATTAAGCAACCTCGATCGCTTTGAATTCTTTTACACGCTCAGACAATCCGTGTGTTTATTCGACCATTCGCGGAGAGACGCGATCGCCAGAAAGCACGTCAACGGGAGTCGAAAATTCCCGTTACGATTAGACAATCGACGCCACGAAATCATCCGTCCCCTTATTTCTGTTAGGGTAATAGGGGATGGTTCAATCGAGTTTACACTGAATTAACAGGTATAAATTAATGTTTATTCCAGCAACTTTGCAAAGAAGATACAGATTGATAAGGTAGAATTGAGTTTCGATCGATAGCCAAAGTTGCAGCGTGTAGTACGCGACGTAAGCTTAGACGATGACGGTTCAAAAAATGCATAAAGACTGACTTTCTGTGAAGATGATGCTGCGGAGGAAAGCTCGCGATGGGTGGGTCTAACGACACGAAAAGAGCCGACTTCTTAAGGACACGTTTTCGTCGCCAGAGTGAGGGAAAGACTTTGCTGTCAATCGGCTAATTTCCTAGGTCGGTGGGTGAGGAAGGGTGCTAACCGCCCCCGAGAGACAGTCGCTAGTGGGAAGCGTCATGCGTGAGAAAACTAACTTTCCCGTAGTAAACAATACATTTTTAGAAAACGATTTATGGTAGGTCCTTAAGACTATCGAGGGCACACAGTAAGGATGTGCGGACATCTGGATGTCATCTTGCCCGCGGTGTGTGGCCTGGTCTAGGTAGAGTGTCGCCAGATATCGTTAACACCGTGCAACATAAGAATATCAATCATTTCGCCTTTGAAATGTCTTATTTTTGGAACCATATACAGTTTATTTACATTGATTAATATCTACGATTATTATTATTAATAATACTATGTCTACGAAGAAGTACATTTAACAAAGAACGAGAGAAAAAAATGACAAAGTCTACACGTACGTACAGGCGTACGTGTACTGAATTGCAGCTGCTTGGTCGCTGCTGTGCAAAGCCTTCGATTACGTGTCAACATTTACGAGGCTACGCTTATACAACATTTTTCTTATCTCCACTCGCACGATACCCTGACACCGTTTTCCTAAGAAGAACTGGGACACCGTGTATTTTTTAAGCAACTGCCTCAAACCGTACTGTTCCTATATTCGCATCTAATTCCGGCTGACCTAGAGAGTCTGGCGTTTTAAAACCGCCCTGCCACCCTCCTGTCCCATCCTCTTTGCCAGACGAAAGTTACAAAACGGAGGATCGCGAGGAATTTAAAAGAGCGCGCCATTAGCAAAAGCGTGCGAGCGACGACGCTCGAAGACAACTCAGCTCGGTTATCTAATTCCACGGTGGTGGTGTACACACAAGTTCGGTCGCTGTAACGTCGAGGAATACGTAAAACGGCCGATCTCTTCTTTTTTTTTTCTTTTCTTTTCTTTTCTTTCGAGCATCGCGAAACTTATGATAATCAGGACGAAAGTTTTTCGTAGAGAAGCTCCTGCAGCCTCTTTGCCTAGCGACCAGCTCCTCGAAAAGCTTCCTTATTCCTTCGTCGTCGACGCTTCTGTCTGCAGACGACTTTTGAATTTCAATTCGCTCGCTGCCCTCCTTCCACTCGAGCTATGCAGCTTGTTTTTAAAAGATTAGGCGCACACGGATCTCTTTAATTAAAATGTTCTTCCGCAGTATCTATATATATATATAGGAGACGAAGTTTGGTCGTTTTCTTCCCTCCCATCTTTGTATTTAATCATCGTTTCGTGACGATTTGCACAGCACGGGTTTACTCGGCCGATGAGGAAATTTACTTGCAAAATTCCCTTTCTTCTATTGCCAGACTTGCTCCAGTTACTTCAGACAGGGAACTACTATTGGTGGTTTGTTATTTGTACTTGTAAAGTCTGAATAATAATATTCGTTCCGATTGTACGAGAGACGACACTATGTTCGTCGAATTAGAAACATTTCAAGCTTCCAATATTTTCTATTCGACAGTTCAATTAAAAGCCGCGAACTCTGCTAGAATTTATTAATCGCGCGTGTTTGATACTCTTTACTGATCTGCACGTTTCGAAACGAATTATTCCAAATTGATGACTGAACCGATAGTTGACACGAAGCTATTTATACCAAAACCAGTGAAAATGACTGGTCTTGAAAAAATACCTAACAATAGAATATTTTTATATTTATTGATTTATTACATTCTTACGGAAGCAATTCCATGTTACGTAGTACATTTTTGCTGTTATTAATCCATCTGCGACCATGATCGACCTAAACGAGGGTTGGCACGTTTATAAAATTGTAGAACCGGTCGTTTTGACTGCTGTGGCATTTCTAGCGTTAGCGTCTAATTTTCCTGATAACTGATATCGTCATATCGAATGAGACGCTGTAAAAATTTGAAAAACGTGCGAGAAGCTGTAGAAAACGAGGTTCCATAAACAGATTACAGGACTCCTGTACACTTTGACGAGTGCCAGTCATTCTCACTGCTGTTGGTATAAGTAGCCTTGATACAAAATTATTTTCAGTTTGAAAACATAAATCATATTATTATATTATTCTTACATTATATCACGTTTATTATATTATCAAGTCATTGGACTAGCCATAATCAAAGGAGACTTGCGAATATTCCGTACGATGATCCGGTCTCGAAGTTGGAGATCCAATTATTTATCGCTGCGCTATTTCGCTTGGTGTTCCAACGATTGATCGTTCCTTTCTGCTTTCTGTTTCAGATATCCTCCATCACCAGCTTCTGCAGGGTGAGTAGCTACTCGTCTGCCGATTTATTGGATATTGATTCATTCGCGTTTTCTCTTAAGTACGGAGAGCAATGGCCTGCTCTTATTCGTTTTCTTCCTTTTTCTATTTTCTTTTCTTCTTCTTCTTTTTTTTTTTTTTTAATTTGAGTGCAGACTGTGTGCGAAGGTTAGCGAACCGCGCTGAATTTATGACACGGATGAAAAAATTGCTATTATATGAATAAGTGGGCATATAGAAAGTCGATTATAGAAACCACTTTTGACGATTGCCTGTTTCATCGGTGATCCGAACTTGAACGAAAACTTGAAGCAATCTGTGCTACGAACATGTGATAAATGTTCATGTGAAACTTGATAATTAATATTCCTACTAATTTAGAATTGAAGAAATATCGTTTACATCCAACTAAAATCCATGCACGTTCTCTGCTGTGTAATTTGTAGTAGCGAATAATAACGTGCAGGGTAAAAATCATACAAATGTATAGCGCATTTTCTATACAATCTGAGTACCAGGTTTTTCATTACTTCGCTGCGTTTAGCGAATGAACAAACCCATAAGCTGATGAAATTCAGGTATTTTTTCTATTTGGTTAACCGTCGGGACGGGGAAATCGGTAATCGTAGATGCGGAAGACGAGTGAGCGCGACAAATAAAAGCTGCTGATCGATCGCAACCTCCGGTGTCTTGACATAAATTTAAAAATTAATCGACAGTTAAAAGCATCGACTTCGGGTCGTTCGAGATATCGGTTTGACATATTTTCACCGAAAACGTCGATAAAGACAATACCTCGTACCTGCAGTCGGATCAGAGAACCTGGACGAGCCCATTAAATCGTTCGGTTTCCTTCGAGCAATAACCCTAAACGCAATCCTTGATCCCTTTCCTTAACAAGATTTCCCTCGTTCGATCAGGAAACGAAATGACGATCGTATCCCTAGATAACATAAGTTATATATACGCACATAAGTGGTGGATGGTATATACAGTATCGTGTGCATAAATATTTGGACACCCAGTATGTGTGGCTGTGGTAGCAACTAAGTAGATTCAACTTTTACATCGACAGTATTTAATTGTAATAATTATTAGCTACATTTAATTATGATAGTTAATAGCTACACTTGTATAAATTTATTTATTTATTATACAGTAGGATTCATTTTTGTAATAGTTTAACGATACTTCACATGGAAATGTATATATTGAATTGGCAACTAAGTGATTCCGGCTTTTGTCATTGGATGGTATTGACAAAATCCGCAGTCACTTAGTTGCCAACTCAATATTTTCATGTCGTCTCTTGCCATCTTTCGAATCTTCCATAGAACATCCGTTTAAACGCTTGAATAACATTATACTTCAATATTTGATTATATTATAGTAAATTATTTATTATTATTTGTCACTAAGATTGCACTAATATAGTTTAACAATATCCTAACATTATTATCACCAAGTTGCCAACCCAATATATACATTTTAACGTGAAATATCGTTAAACTATTACAAAAATGAACCGCGCTGTATAATTATTCGAATCGTCTACGAACGAGGATGATGCGATGACTGTGCACGTACTTTACGAATTTAATATAATTTAGCGTCACTGTCAACCTTCCACGAGTTAGGGTAGAAGACAATTATACATTTTGACGTGAAATATTGTTAAACTATTACAAAAATGAACCGCGCTGTATAATTATTCGAATCGTCTACGAACGAAGATGATACAATGACTGTGCACGTACTTCACGAATTTAATATAATTTAACCTCACTGTCAACTTGACAAGAGTTAGGGTAGAAGACAATTATACATGAAATATTGTTAAACTATTACAAAAATGAATCCTACTGTATAATTATTCCAATCGTCTACGAACGAAGATGATACAATGACTGTGCACGTACTTCACGAATTTAATATAATTTAGCGTCACTGTCAACTTGACACGAGTTAGGGTAGAAGACAATTATACATTTTCTGGTGAAATATCATTAAACTATTACAAAAATGAACCGCGCTGTATAATTATTCGAATCGTCTACGAACGAGGATGATGCGATGACTGTGCATGTACCTTACGAATTTAATATAATTTAGCGTCACTGTCAACTTGACAAGAGTTAGGGTAGAAGACAATTATACATGAAATATTGTTAAACTATTACAAAAATGAATCCTACTGTATAATTATTCGAATCGTCTACGAACGAAGATGATACAATGACTGTGCACGTACTTCACAAATTTAATATAATTTAGCGTCACTGTCAACCTTCCACGAGTTAGGATAGAAGACAGTTATACATTTTGACGTGAAATATAGTTAAACTATTACAAAAATGAACCACGCTGTATAATTATTCGAATTGTCTACGAACGAGGATGATGCGATGACTGTGCACGTACTTTACGAATTTAATATAATTTAGCGTCACTGTCAACCTTCCACGAGTTAGGGTAGAAGACAATTATACATTTTGACGTGAAATATTGTTAAACTATTACAAAAATGAACCGCGCTGTATAATTATTCGAATCGTCTACGAACGAGGATGATGCGATGACTGTGCACGTACTTTACGAATTTAATATAATTTAGCGTCACTGTCAACTTGACAAGAGTTAGGGTAGAAGACAATTATACATGAAATATTGTTAAACTATTACAAAAATGAATCCTACTGTATAATTATTCGAATCGTCTACGAACGAGGATAATGCGATGACTGTGCACGTACTTCACGAATTTAATATAATCTAACCTCACTGTCAACTTGACACGAGTTAGGGTAGAAGACAATTATACATTTTCAGGTGAAATATCATTAAACTATTACAAAAATGAACCGCGCTGTATAATTATTCGAATCGTCTACGAACGAGGATGATGCGATGACTGTGCACGTACTTTACGAATTTAATATAATTTAGCGTCACTGTCAACTTGACAAGAGTTAGGGTAGAAGACAATGCTTGGCGAACACTCAGCGAGCGTTTATATGAAATATCGATAGCCTTTGAAATTTCCTGCTATATACAGTAGTTTTCGTGATAATATTCGACGATGTACAATGGACGCTGATAGTGACGAAATGATCAGATTAGTCGGAGAAAATGTACGGTTCGCTGGCCACGAGACTGCAACGGAGTCTGAATTCACGATTCAAACGTTGCATTCGTATCACGAACTCTGACGAAACAATATCTTTATTGTATTTCGCTTGCTGCTTCACACATTTCCGACGACTAGATAGATATACCTCGCCTACAGACAAAAGAAACGACACCAGGGAAATTAGAATTAGCAGGTTCGAAATGCTTTGGCAATTTTGTACACGAACACTCGACCACGATTCTTCAAAGATGAATTTCGAATATTTTCGAGCGCAACATCGTACGTATACTTTCTTCAAGATAAATTTCAAATATTTTCCAGAAGAACATCGTGTATAAAGTTATGTGTCCCACTTTGTATTTATACGACGATGAAGCATAATTTGATCATTAAGTGACACTGAGACTAAGTAGCCTAACTCGAATCTGACTGAGACTATCGCAGTCAGACCTGGCTTACGACTCAACATTGCGAGCGTTAATTTTCTGAGTTCAATATTTTTTTTTATTATTTAATTTGTACCTTACAACTTGTCCAGTTGGACTAGACGCGACTAAATAATCGAAAGTATACTTGACAAATCTGCAGACTCTATTTTCCCAAAAACGAAACCTTGGATGAACAAATTTGGTCCCACAATTTCCTTCCTAATTTTTCACAAGCAGCCGCTTGTACGTGTCCAGGATTGCATCCCGTTGCACATTATTTATAACGTGAAACTACATACAACAATATCACACGAATTGCACGAAGCTTCGCCATAAACTGACATACGCGTTGCTTCGCCTGCTTCACAGCACAAGCCAACCTACCTTCCCTGGTCGCTTGGAACCGAGAGAAACTCATTCCGACTCGACCATAGCCTTCCAATCCGACCAAATATGCGCTAAACACCCGCGGACTGTATCTGTTGCGAAGAAACGTTAGCAACTTGCTGACAAACGAGCTGATAATTTCTCAGCGAGCTCTGACTTGCAAAGGGAAATTTCTAACGGTTGGACTTTAGATTGGAATTTTTGAACGAGAAAAGACGGAATTGTGACGCGTTAGCAGAATAGAAGCCACGTGGCAGGAAATAAGAAGTTGACGAGGAAAGGATAGGAAGGATCGAAGGAACGTTTCGACTTCTCTCGTTGTATCCCTAGGGGGTGGCACTAGTCGAAGGATAAGAGGTCGTAGCCCGCGGACATAAGGAGATGGACGACCGGAATCCTGTTAAAAATAGTCGCGATTTCTCGAAGGCACGAAAAAGTTTCTCGCGCGCCATCCTTTGACACTTGGAACGACAAAAGTACGATGGAAATCGTATAGAGAAGAGGAGGTCGAATCCTTTAAAATGTTAGGCTATTCTCGGTCCCGTGGTGTTGCTGTTTTTTCCAGGCTGCTTTGAATATCTGCACTACGTGCCCTTACGATTCTCTTTTCCCTTTCGTTTCTTATTCTTCCTTCTCTTGCTTCTATACGATCCCATTTCTTAGTTCAAAATATTTCGAAGGAAGAAATACGCGTACAACGGTGTACAGAGGTGTCGAGGAAGTTACGCAAAGCTACCTGATGTAGACAAATTTGAAGACAATTTTGCAGAGAATTTCGATCGAGTTGTGAAATATTTTTTAATTCCAAGATGATTAGCTGTTGCGTCCGGTTTTGCAGACTTGCAAAGGCGAGATTTATGTCACGTGTAACTTTCAAAGAAGCGACATTAACGAGATGACTATACCACCAAGCCTGATTGACTAGAGCAGCATATTTTCATGTCTGTCGGATTTTGAAAAATTCTTTCCTTTCCTGAACCTAAGCCCTGCATAATGGACATTATTTAACTATGCTTCAAACTTCGCAATTCCACAAACATATCCATGGGAACTTGGCCGAAACGAAGAGGAGAAAAATGCAAATTTAGGAAACAACTTCAGCTCGATAAAATACGAAACGTAAGTGCAGTGGATCTTTACGGAGGGTGAAGAAATTACGTGGCGTGAATTTTCCTAAAAAATGCTTGCCATTTATTAAAACCAGATCGATAGAGTTTCCTTGGAACACTCGACCCTGACCATGTCCAATAATACCACGTTATTAATATTTCACGGGAGGTTGAAGGAAAGATGTCGAAAAAGGTAGCGAAGGTGTCGGAATCTCGTGCTTTCGAATTGCTCTTCCCAAGATCTACTTTCCAAATTGCTTTTTTTCTCAGGCCATCGAGGCTGAAAGGTTTCTTCTTTCGTCGTTTCCTTCTTATTCTTCCGCTTGCCGGTAGTCTACCGGTGGACTTGACACTCTTAAATCACACGAGGCACACGTTTCGAGTGTTGTTGGAAAATGGACGACGAGGATAGTCCGATGAAACAGTCGAAAAGTAATACGATACGTGGAATTAAAATCCTGCAATTCTGATAATTCCATGCGCAATTTTAATTTGTAATAATTTCCTAGTTTTGGCAATTTTGTAATTTGGTCGAAAATCTGGTTATTCTCATCGTCGTTTTCGAACAGTTGGAAAATAACATCACGCAATCGTGATGTTGCCTTTTAACAGTTCTACTTGTGTAGTCTACCATCGATTGATTTATAATAATTTTGCTTGTATAACTATTATTCCTTGATTTTTAATAATTCTATTTGAATATTCTACTGTTTGTTGATTTATAATAATTCTACTTGTACATTGTATTATCAATTTTTTGTTTAATTTTATTTATTTTTTGTATTAACTTTAATTCATTGTTTTGCAACAATTCTACTTGTATAATGTACTATCCATTGATTAATTGTACAATTTAATTTAAGTTCTGTGAGAAAGTAAGAAAATAAGAAAAATTTGCAGATGTTTCTACTTGCGTAGTCTACCGTCGATTGATTTATAATAATTTTGCTTGTACAACTATTATTCCTTGATTTTTAATAATTTTATTTGAATATTCTACTGTTTGTTGATTTATAATAATTCTACTTGTACATTGTATTATCAATTTTTTGTTTAATTTTATTTATTTTTTGTATTAACTTTAATTCATTGTTTTGTAACAATTCTACTTGTATAATCTACTATCGATTGATTAATTGTACAATTTAATTTAAGGTCTGTGAGAAAGTAGGAAAATAAGAAAAATTTGCAAATAGTTGAAAATAGTTAATTTTTCTTGTTTAACCAGCCGTGCTGTTTCCTTCTATTTTTTACGCAGAAATAGAAAACGTAGGGAAACTAGCGTAGCGTGGCAAACAATTTAATCGGCGAAGCTCGTTCGTCAAAAAATAAAAGGCCCAGATATACACCGAGATTCTTTTATCCGGTACAACAAGAAGATTACATTTTCCTGCCGCTGTTGTACGAATTTTAACAAATTCCTCTGTTCCATCTGTTATCAAAGGGAACTATGTTCGTCGAATGTAAATAACTCGGCACGCTAGAGCGATGATCAAACGTGCAAATATTCAAATTTATGATATATAATATTTTTCGATAACAATGTTAATTAAGAGAAATTAATTGTACGTGACAGACATTATACGTCAGGCTACGCGTAAATGGAAATGATAACGAATTTCGTACAGTTGCGTTAGAAGCGTACAATGTGACGTCATAATGGTTAATTTAGTGTACCGCGCATTTGTAATTCGTGAAAATTAAATTTACACATTTGCACGTATTAACATGACAAAACACGACGTTCATTTGACGTGGAAGAATTGCACGAAATTTTCTCGAAAGCTGTATTCCTCCCAGAAACATTCACGCACTGTACAAACAACATATTTTTATCGAACAACAAATAATTATTTTATTTTATTCGCCGTTCAAACCAATTGTTTATTAATTCGTTCGTTCATTCGTCACTGATCGTTAACCGGTTAGCTGTTGCGATCTATTTGAAAAGCGTGTTCCCAAAACGTGTGGTAAAAAGTAAATGACGACGGGTATGTTCGTGAAACACAGCCGACTGTTTAATTCGCGCGATCTCAATCCTCTTTCTTTTACCATTCATTCGTCACACGCGAGTACAATAAATAATTTCTAAAATTGAAATAATTCCAGTTACCAGCGACAAACTTTCTCTCGACGCTAACGCGATACCATCAAAAGTGGCGAAATTATTTTGAAACTTCCATTTGTAACGTGGTCCTTACGCGATTTATATTTACACGAGATCTATTGGGTTGGCAACTAAGTGATTGCGGGTTTTGTCAATACACCTAATGACGAAATCCGCAATCACTTAGTTGCCAACATAATATATCTCGTAAGCACGCTGTTTGGGGCTGGAGCATGGGAGAAAGACTGGATAGAATACAAAGATGATATGTGAAATGGATCTTAGGTTTAGAAATGACAGCACCAAATTGTATATTGATAGAAGAACGCAAGCCAACAGAAACCAAAGAAAAAGCATTAAGAAGAGCAGCAAGGTATGAAGGGAAAGCCATAGAGTCGAAAAAGGAACTAGTAAAGGAGTGCATAAAGGAAAGGGAGAGAAACTGGGCAAATGGCTAGGAAGGGAGATGAGCAAGAAAGAGAAAGAAGGGACTGGAAGAGGTGAGAAATGGGGGGTCACAGATGGAAGCAAGAGAAGAGTAAGAAAGGATGACGGCAGACTAAATTATGGAAGAAAGAAGAAAGAGAGAAGCAGAAGAGAGGGGGAAAGGGATAAGGGAATCCAAATATAACATGCATTACAGAAAAATCGCCAAGGAAGAGTTGCCAAAATACTCGGAAGGGAGGATGAAGTGGAAGGACAGAAAGATATTAGCAAGATTCAGATGTGGAAACGAGACCAAAGCGAGGGAACGCTGGAAAGAAGATGAAGAAAAAAGATGCAGGCTATGCAAAAGGAAAGGAGAAGACTCGAGACGCGTAATAGAAGAATGCGAAATAACGGGAGGACCAAAGGACACGGAAAAAGTACTAAACGAGGCTGGAGAAGGACCAACGGAACTAAAAACGATAACGGAGAAGAGAAGGGCAATAGAAGACGGGGAGGAACGACAATAAGGAAGCACAGCAGGGAGGCAAAAGCCCAAAAGTTGCCATAGTTTTAGAGACAGTATAATTAAGGGAGTGCAATGTAATAGAGTGGATAAGAGGTAAACGAGATGTAAAAGCGAAAGCTCGTCCAAAGCCGAAAAGCACGAACTGAGCGATAATAAATAATAATAAAATATACCTCGTAAGCAGTAAATAAAATTCGAAATGTTTATAGCGTACGTGATAAACTGTACGTAATAGAGGAGCAAAGAATTGGAAAAAGAACATTGCGCAAGATCGATGTTCAATAAGGCGACTGGAATGGTTTTATCGAAATTCATTTTATTAGTTTATCGACTATTTTACTTGGACAAAAGTATACACGAAGCTGGCGTGTGTATTCTTGCGAACCTGTGGCACGGAAGCTTTCAATTTCGAGCGGCTAAACGTTTTTAATTTCTCCGCAAAAAGCGCGGATGCCACACGCTCGTGTGACGGCCGAACGACCCGGTTTGTACACACGTGCACGTCGGCCGAGCGCTATGAGTTTACGATGGAATAAATTAAATCAAAATGTAAATCGGTTTGCCGTTGAACCGTGTTTGGCCAGAAGTGGAAAACAGGGGGGCAAATGGTCCAGAAACCAACGTGGGGACAAAAGACCGATCGAGATATGAAATATTCGCCAACAGATCCTTTCGATGCTTACGATTTGCCTGTCAAATTGCCGGCTAAATTCGCTTTTTAAGTAGAAGCTGGCGATTCGAATCGAAGACTACGTTGCAAAAATACTGTCACAATCAGACAACACGTCCGTGACAATTTTTCCACTTGCCCAGTGTGATCTTTGGGAAGAAAAATCGGCTATGTTTAGGACTTGTCTGCCTTTGTTCTAAAATATATTTTGTTCTGAAATGTTAATGTTAATGTTAACGTGTTTCGAGTATTCTGTTAATCGCGTGCCTTTCTTCTCGTCGATTCAAAATCTCTTCGGAAAAAGAAAAATCGTATCAGCCGCCGGGAAGTAAATACGTGCCAGTTATCTGGCAAACTGGTTGAGAAATACGAAAGAGAATGGAAGAAAAGAAAATGGATGCGAAGGTAGAAAATGTTTCGTTTGAAATTCTCATCTTTTGACGCGAGAACCGGACAAGTCGAAGTGTCGAAAAAGATTTGCCAAGTACATTTTTGAAAAATCCCGTTTCTTCCATCATTTGTCACGCTAATGACTTTCTAAATCGAAGATATCAACGTGGTAATTCAGTTTTCTTCGTTTCGCCGCAACTTTAAAAATTTCGACTTGTCCAGTTTCCGCGCAAAGCCGTTCATTTTATCCGGCCATTTTTCAACTATTGTACGCGTTATGCTATTCTTGTCCCATCGTAATGAAACGAGGAAAGAAAGTTTCCGAAGCGCTGTTTTAACAAGGACAAATCTATAAAGCAAACACGCGTTTAAGAAATTGTTAATTAGTAGCGAAACTTTATGAGAATTTATTCAGTGTTTGACGAAAGTCTTTGCCTTTCGAGGAAAAATGTCTCCCTTGCGCAGCTTTGTCGCTAATTAAATTTCGCTGCGATTAAAATTTCGTTGCAGCGAAGCTTGGCGATATTTCTTAAACATTTGGAAAGTAAGTTTAAACAATACAAAACGTAATTAATGTAATGAGAGTGGAGTTTTAAACGGATCGATAATCATTTACAGTTCTAAAAGTATCACGAGCTGTAATTCCGTGCAAACAACGTCCATAATTACGTTAGAAATTCCTTCCTATTCCATTCACTCTTTCAATTATCCGACGATTTAACATTTTTAATCGTTTCTCTCCAGCTTCTTTCTTCTCTTCCCTTTTTTCTTTAGCATCGAGCGTTGCTACTCCGGTTGCGAGACACCTGGTCCCAAGGGAATAAATCACAGACATAAAGTAACGTGCGAATTCGTTAATTAATTTCCTTAAAACGATTCACAAAGCTGAGGACTGCCGGTTGTGCTTCAGCAATTTTCAGTCACCGAGTACCTCGAATAACCGCGTCGCGATGCCTCGATGCGAAAGAAACGCTCAAAGCATCGGTCGTTTCGAAGGAAATGGAAAAGAGCCGTGACTGACGTGCTTCGCCTGCGCTTCACTGCTTCGCCCAACTTGCAGCCGCCGAGGAATTCACGAGTGAATGTAAAAATAACGCCCGACGATTTTCCAACTCGTGTCATTCCCGACTTTCCATAAAAACAAATACGTATAATGAAACGACGACAGACTATTCCGCGCGCGAACTTGCTGCAAATTCTCTCCATCATCCGTCATACATAACAGAAAATAAGACAATAGTTTCGTCACAACTTAATTTTACATTACAACAGCCACGCGTATCTCTGCGTTTGACGAAGAAACGGCAATATTCTGCGTTATGACGAGTATACTTTCCACAGAGGTTGGAAACTGGTTAACATTACTTGGCAAACGATCCTTCAAACCGTTTCCACTTTATGCTACACTTTCGCCCAACCTCTTTGGGATGCTTTCATTAACTTTAACTCGAACAAGTCACAGCGATGGACCACAGCGATGGACCACAGCGATGGACTTCTCCCCTTCGACCCACGATATTCCCGCTGGTCTTCTTCTTTTCTTTTTTCTTCCCTCTCTTTCTTTTTTTTTTCTTGGCAAGATTTCGCGAGCCGCTTTTCAGACACTTGGAGCATCGTCGTAATTTACGATCTCGTTAAAAACGGGGAAATCATTTATTTTCGCGCGACATGATCTACGAAGGCTCTCGAGAAGAAACCAGCGATGGAACGCTTAGGTGGCGGGGCAGGAGGCGCGCAAGTGGATTTCAGGCGAGCCGAGAAAGACCAGTCATGGGAATAGATCATTTTGCGAGCGCGGCGTGGCAACTTTATTGCGTAATGAGCACCAATCGACCGCTTTTCCACGGCGAACCGACATCGGCATCGTTAAAACCGTGAAATCCGGTTACGGCGTTAATCCCATGGCCGTTTCGTGGCGTATTAATGATTTGGAAGAATTAAATGAGATGAAAATACGCGCACGGTGTGCCGTATTTACGAATACGGAATTTGTAGTTGAAATAATGAAAGTGAGGGGAAATGCTGGTGTTCGTGAACCATCGAACCGGCTCGATCACGTTCCTTCCGAATCACCGTCGTTTTTCACAGTTAAATGTTCCCAACATTTTTTAACGCTACTTTGGCATGGCAAGTTCCAGTGAAAAATTGCGACTGTTCTATGCTACCTGTCGATCATTTTTTGCATCTACCAGTTTCGGTCTGACGACCGAGTACATATTCGTTCGCTATTATGCGCGTGAAGAAGCTTAAATGAACATTTGCAGATTTGTAGATTTAATTGTACAGCTGAAATTAAAGACGACGTTGAGTGGCGTGAAGTTCTTACGATCTACTCGAAGCTCGTGTAATTGTTAATTGTAGTTAATAATCCGTCACTTTGATTTGTATTAATTGTTCATATTTGTACTTGATTTCTTCAAGATGCTGGCTGCCTAAGATTCTTACTGTTCTCTTCGAAGCCTAATTTTCCCATTGCTGTTGACTACTCAACAAAAAGAAGAGACAGGAGACAAGCACTCGCAGAATTGCAGATTTAATTGCACACCTGAAATTAAAGATCCTCTGATCTGTTCCAAGCTCGTGCAATTGTTAATTGTAGTTAATAATCCGTCACTTTGATTTGTATTAATTGTACATATTTGTACTTGATTTCTTCAAGATGCTGGCTGCCTAAGATTCTTACTGTTCTCTTCGAAGCCTAATTTTCCCATTGCTGTTGACTACTCAACAAAAAGAAGAGATAAGAGACAAGCACTCGCAGAATTGCAGATTTAATTGCACACCTGAAATTAAAGATCCTCTGATCTGTTCCAAGCTCGTGCAATTGTTAATTGTAGTTAATAATCCGTGACTTTGATTTGTATTAATTGTACATATTTGTACTTGATTTCTTCAAGATGCTGGCTCCCTAACATTCTTACTGTTCTCTTCGAAGCCTAATTTTCCCATTGCTGTTGACTACTCAACAAAAAGAAGAGACAGGAGACAAGCACTCGCAGAATTGTAGATTTAATTGCACACCTGAAATTAAAGATCCTCTGATCTGTTCGAAGCTCGTGCAATTGTTAATTGTAGTTAATAATCCGTGACTTTGATTTGTATTAATTGTACATATTTGTACTTGATTTCTTCAAGATGCTGGCTGCCTAACATTCTTACTGTTCTCTTCGAAGCCTAATTTTCCCATTGCTGTTGACTACTCAACAAAAAGAAAAGACAAGAGACAAGCACTCGCAGAATTGTGGATTTAATTGCACACCTGAAATTAAAGATCCTCTGATCTGTTCCAAGCTCGTGCAATTGTTAATTGTAGTTAATAATCCGTGACTTTGATTTGTATTAATTGTACATATTTGTACTTGATTTCTTCAAGATGCTGGCTGCCTAACATTCTTACTGTTCTCTTCGAAGCCTAATTTTCCCATTGCTGTTGACTACTCAACAAAAAGAAAAGACATGAGACAAGCACTCGCAGAATTGTAGATTTAATTGCACACCTGAAATTAAAGATCTTCTGATCTGTTCGAAGCTCGTGCAATTGTTAATTGTAGTTAATAATCCGTGACTTTGATTTTTATTAATTGTTCATATTTGTACTTGATTTCTTCAAGATGCTGGCTCCCTAAGATTCTTACTGTTCTCTTCGAAGCCTAATTTTCTCATTGCTGTTGACTACTCAACAAAAAGAAGAGACAAGAGACAAGCACTCGCAGAATTGTGGATTTAATTGCACACCTGAAATTAAAGATCTTCTGATCTGTTCCAAGCTCGTGCAATTGTTAATTGTAGTTAATAATCCGTGACTTTGATTTGTATTAATTGTTCATATTTGTACTTGATTTCTTCAAGATGCTGGCTGCCTAACATTCTTACTGTTCTCTTTGAAGCCTAATTTTCTCATTGCTGTTGACTACTCAACAAAAAGAAGAGACAAGAGACAAGCACTCGCAGAATTGTAGATTTAATTGCACACTTGGACAAAAAGAAGAGACACAAGGAACACACATTGGCATTGTAGCAAGCACTCGCACTTCTTTTCTCGACAGAATATAAAATCTCCAAAATCCTTAAAAACTAGTTATACAGATTTGTTTAAATCTGCGTCTTCCTCGCCGACTGGGCTGAAACATCGAGTTTGGAACGACAGAGGAAATAAGAAAGGCGATAGCAAACGCGAAAGACATTAACCTTTTGCACTCTGAATTTTATTTCAATTTCGTTACCAGCAGTTGCCAACGCTTTCAAGTGTTTTATCTGAAATTTACTTGAACTAAAAACTAAGACAATTGAAATAAATAAAGGAAGAAGGAAATTCTCTTAAATACCAGTTTTATTCACAGTATTGTTGTATTTTCTAATTTTTAAGTGTATTTCCAGGATGCAACGCTGCTTTTCTTCACGTTTCACAAAAAGAAACGATACATTGATGATGTTCTCTTTTAACTGAATTATAACAGACGTTTCTCACAATGTTACGTATGCGTGTTACACCTGTCCAATTTTCGTTTAGAAACAGAGCATGAACGACAAGCAATACCGACGCATACACTGCCACAGACGCACATCTATAGGCAGAGGTATCCTTTGTCGAAGGATCTGCTAAGATAAAAAACTGATGGTCGAGTGACACTCGACGTAAGAGCGCAAAGGGTTAAAGCTACGAACCAGATAGAAATAGAAATAGCAGAGAAAACTTGGAAGGTGATCAACAACGATATTTTCTATAATTCGAAAGAAACGACCAAGAATTTGAAGGAATGTGGCGCAGATACCTCAGGAAGATTAAGAACACGGGTGCCAAGTGTGCGAAGAACGTGCAGCATCCAACATTCTTCTCTGCAATTCTTCGTCTCGTCGCGGCTTCATCCGCTTTCCTATCTACGTACACATGTTCGTACACAATCTGGTGGCCGGGTTCCGGCGTATTTTCACCGTCGGTCGTTTCCAGGCGCAACAAATAATGCCAGACCGCGAGCATAATCGCGCCACGAAGAGAAAACGCTGTCGAGAGATTTCGTCTCGCCAGAGCTGGCGAATATTTTCTGGCCAGCGACGCGTTCACCGTAGCCGCGTGTGGAAGCTCGCTACGATTACCGAAGATGGTCGCGCTATTCCTCGCGTTAACCAAAGTATGAAAAACCACACAGCGGACCAGATACTTTTGCAAGATGAAAGAAAATATGAGAGCGACGGCTGCCAAGAGACACAGGCGGAATCTGACACAGTTTGGGCTAAAGTTATCGAAGGAGTGGAACATGCTGAACGTCATAACGTGCCGCATAAATTTAGCAACTTTGCTGAAACCGTAGAAAAGCTCGCTACGACCTTCATGATTTCTCTGTATGTTGCAGAAATCGATATTTTCAATCATCTTTTCTTCTAAGCACTGGACTTAATTTCCAAGACATTGGCGAAAAAATGTCGATACCACTACATTGAACTTTGCCTATAGATGTGCGTCTGCGGCACACGCAACATTGTGAGAAACGTCTGTTATAATTCAGTTGAAAGACAATACCATCAACGTGTTAGGTTGTCCGAAAAGTTTCTTTCCTTTCATAAGGTGATAATAGATGAACAACAATTTCTGTTTCATATTATTTTATTGAATTAGCTATGATCCATTTCGTTCTATCTCAATTATTATGGTCGTGCATAATTCAATAAACTAATAGAAAACAAAAAACATTGTGCGTCTATCATTTCCTTATGGAACGAAAGAAACTTTTCGGACAACCTAATATGTATTGGCCTTGGGTTTGGGTTTGAGTTCGGGTTGCCGGTTCTTTAGCAAATCACGATACGCGTACACAGCAATAGAAGACTTCGTACTTATCGCGCCACTAACAGTGAAAAATCTTCTGATAACGAGAGATAATTTGCGTGGAAACGTGGCAATTATTCATAAGCGAACTTGACAAATTATCCAAATTGAAATTGAAATAAATCTGCGTTGCCCAAGCGAGACAGTAAACACTAAAGCGAGAGAGTGGCGGAGTGGGCGAATGAGAAGATTAGAAAGCGTAGTGAGCGCGACGCAAGATTTAGAACGTTGGGAAATTAGAGAATGACAGGTTTATTTGAGGATGAAAGAATTAGGAGACGGAGGTAAATAATGGAAAATGGAAAGGGGCGACTTGGAAATTGGCAGAGCTGAAAAACAAGCCGCCAGGGAAAGAGATGGGTAGCTGACGACAGGACGGCAAACGAAAGGCTGGAACGTGAAAGTGGAAGCGAAAAGAGAAATGGAAAGGGGGACGAGATGGCCGAGACCGATGGTAGATGGAAACGGGCGAATGAAATGGAAAATGGAGATAAATAAGAGATGGATAGAGATGGTGGAAGGGTGTGCATGAGTGTCGCGGAGGCGTGAAAATGAGTGACGCGAAATGGGGAGCAATGGATGACGCGGATGAGCGAAACTGAAGGAAACTCGAGGTGTTCCAGGTACGAGAATTATGAGCGGTGTATGTTAAACGGGGATTGTTAAGAGGATTAAAGAGCAAAAATGTGGAAAATTTATCTCGTTGCAGGCGCAATTCTGTGCATTACAGTTTACATTTTTACATTTCCAATTGCTTAGGTTCACAAAAACTGCCATTCTCTCGAACGATTTCACGATTATTTCACGTTTCACTGTGACATCGCGTTATATAAAATTGGACTTTACATTTTTACATTTCCAATTGCTTAGGTTCACAAAAAATTGCCATTTAAATCTCTCGAACGACTTCAAATAATCTTAGCGTAGTTACCACGTTTGTACGAAAACTTGGTTGAAAGATGCTTGAAAGGAGTAACCTGGCAGCAACGTTTCTACGACAAGGAAACTAATTAGCGTACAGACCAGAAACTGGACACGAAGCTTGAGGTCGATAAAACACGTAAAATTTCATTCGAAATTATAAAACACTCGTTAGATCGCCACGTGCTATTAATTTGTCCATACAGTTGGAACACAAGCTTCCACGAACCTGGAATATACTTCTGCAACCCTTACAGTTACTCATAGCCTCGTTAACCGTAAGTTTAGCAAATTGCAAACAGCCTGAACAAAATTTCCTGCTCGACGAACAAAAGTAAAATTGAAGAGGGAAAGGCAGACGCTCGAAAGAAGTACGAGCAGGCTACGAGAGAAAAGCGAGGGAAAAGAGGAAAGGAAGGGTCGTTAAGTCGAGACAAAGACAAAGTCCGTAAAAGGGTGACAGGGTAATAAGGGAAAAGCGTAACTAATAAGGAAACCAGTGGGGAGAAGGAAAAAAGAGGAAGCAAGGAAAACAGCAACACGAAGAACGAGGCGGAAAGAGGGAGAATTAATGAAACAAGTAAACTGCAGCACGCTGCAAGCCCAACGCTGTAATTTACTTGGTCCGCAAACCCATACGTTCTCGGCTCTCCTCTCGCTTTTCTCCATTCCGCCTGTTTTCCATCGGACAGCGCAGTTTCCATTCGAGTTCGCTAATTCGTATTCAGCAGTTCCACCTACGGAATCGGAGTTGCGATGCCGCGGCGACGCCTCCGCGGCCTGGAAAATTGCTTAACGCGATTAATTCCACTCGTCGCTGATATTTCTTTCGTTAAACGGCTCTTACGGCGAAAAGCTCAGAGCTGAACTCTGTCGCTCACAACGGAAAAGTATCTATCGGTGCGTAAGTGGAGCGCGGATTTGAATAGGTTCGTGGAGGGAAATTTGAAGAGGAGGAGAAAGGCACAACGAACGCAGTTTTATTTATGAAAGAGATGCCAATGGATTTTTAATGAAATAATTGGACCGCGGATTTTTACCATCTTCCTCTATTTTCGAATATAAAGTTACTCCGTCGATAAAACAAATATGAAAATATCGCAGGAAATTCCCCGTTTCGGATATTCCCGCGCGTTACATGCTTCGCGTGTATTTGTGCAGCTTTTAATTTCGCGAAAATCCACAAACATCCACAGTCCGTTAATAATGTTAAACGAAAGAATATTTAATTTTGGATATTCCGCGTCACGTAACAAATTCCAAATATCCTCTGTTTTCATTTTTCCAAAGCTTTTCGATTCCATGAAGCTGAACACGCTGACGTCTACAAAGACTTGAACGCGTTTATCGTTAAGAGAAACGGAGAAGATATCGTTAAAGAAAATAAAATTCCACGCTGGAATGCTGATTTTACGAAGGAGAACTTTCAACGTTCCTTGCGCCTGGCCGCTGACTTTTCGCATAACCGAACGATAGCAGGACACGTGTATAGCAGCGGCACGTCTTGCGCTGCAGACGGTGGAAAAAGTTGGCGGAGAAACGTCAAACGTAGTCGCTGGGAAATTGATTAACGCGATTTACTTGTCGAGCAAGATTTCCCGAAAGCTAACGTGACACATGAAAGCTGACGTTTGCCTGAAACGGTATACGCAATAACGGATCACGGTCGACTCTTATCTGGTACAGCGTGGAAGGTGAAGGGTGGAAAAGTTTATTGAAAATACGGCCACGTTGGACATTCGATGAAATTGAAATTGATTGCTGTCGATTCTCGTGCCGGTTGATTTTCGAGAATTACGAGTAGCGTGGCAATTTTAAACAGTCGGCGAGAAGAAAATATTGATATCGAAAGAAGAAAATATACGGCGAGGTCCGCGAGAGAAGCAAGATTGGCTTTAAAATAAAGATAATATTGTTTCGTATAAAAAATAGACGTAGAATAATAAGGAAATGTTGGAATTACAAAATGAGAAACGTAGCTGCTGTTATTTCTCCCTTTTGTCATAACTGCGCTCTTTTCGACTATGCGAAACGGGAAATTTCGTGCGAACGAATTTCAACGGTGTACATTTTACGCGTTCATTTAGCAACGATAATTTTAATAATAAAGGCGGAAAATCCTATAATTTTCAATTTACAACTTAGCAGTTCGCTGATGTCTTTAGCTGGCAGATGAACGCGTATGAGGATGCAGAAAGTGGAATACGTCAGCAATCGAAGAATAAGCGAAGGATTTTAAATCCGAAAGCGAAAAGTAAATTACTTTTTAATTTAATGTTATCGTTATTAAACGTATGTTAAAACCTACGTATGTGAAACTAGGCCATTTATCGTTTAAACGATAATTGACTGGAATTTCCTATCATCGCAGAAATTTCATACGTCGAAACGCTAACAAATGCGATTTGAAACAGCCTAATTTCGGAAGTTAATATCACAAAAACGATGTACGAGCCGAGGAATCGCAGTGAGCGGGAAATTTGAAACTCAAGAACGTAGCGCGCGTGAAGAAAATTGCGGATAAGGGAATCCTTATCCGCGTAAATCACCGGCGGAAATAAAAATACCGCGCCAGCGAACGTAGCCACGAAAGTAACGCAATTTTTAACCACGTGATCTCCGAATTTCCGCCAACTTTGGAAAAACGTAAAATAAGCAGACAGTTTCGCAGGCGACATTTTTCCAGCGGTCTGGAAATTGAATCGTGTGTCAAGACGGTTGTATACAAAGCGGCTTTCTTCGGTTAGAGGGCGGCCGAAGCAGCGACGAGACCAGCTTTTGTAAACGAGCTTAATAGGAGCAAAGCTCGGGAAAAATTCTCGCAGACTTTTTTTTCCCACCGTGTTCTTCCGTCGAGGCAACGTCGGCGAACCGCGGTCGCATAAAAACCGCGTAAAAAAACTCGAGAATCGCCGCTTTCTAACGGCATCGTAAAATACGACTCGCGGAGGACCTCGACGACTTCTTTTGCATCGCAATTTTCCAGCCGTTCGTTCTACCGCGCCAATCGTCCCGCCATTGCTATTGATCGGTGAACCTTAATAAAATTATTCGAACGCCAACGTATCCCTGCAAAATCGCGCTTTAATAACCGCCATTATCGTTCCAGCCTCTCGCTCGCTTATGCTCCTTCCCGTGGTTGTTTAGATAAAACGAACAGTCGAACGAGTTCATCGAGAACTCCTTCCCCTTTATGAATATCACCGTTATAACACGAGTTACGGTGCCGTAGCTTTTTCATTTCTTTAGTTTTTACGCGCTCCTGGCGCATTTTGTTTATAAGACTTGGCAGAGATATTGCGAAAGCGACCATACTTGGCGCGATTCTCCACGATACAGAGACGGCAGGATTTGTTGGAACGGCAGATTCGATGAGATTAACAGTAGAACTACCACGCCAGTCAAATCGACTTTTACAATTTTGTTTTAAAATTCCTACTTCGCGTTATATCTTTTTCCACAATGTAACGACCTTCGCAACGATAATTAAAAGAATAATACGATGAATTTTATTTTTCAATTTTGCTTATTCAAACTGAAAATAATTTCGTGTCGGGCTACTTATACCGATAGCAGTGAAAATGACTGGTACTCGTCAGAGTGTACAGGAGTCCTGTAATCTGTTTATGGAACCTCGTTTTCTACAACTTCTCGCAGGTTTTTCAAATTTTTACAGCGTCTCATTCGATATGACGGTATCAGTTATCAGGAAAATTAGACGCTAACGCTAGCAATGCCACAGCAGTCAAAACGACCGGTTCTACAATTTTATAAACGTGCCAACCCTCGTTTAGGTCGACCATGCTCCCAGATGAATTAATAACAGCAAAAATGTACTACGTAACATGGAATTGCTTCTGTAAGAAAGTAATAAATCAATAAATATGAAAATATTCTATCGTTAGGTATTTTTAAGGACCAGTCATTTTCACTGGTTTTGGTAGAAATAGCTTCGTGTTAACTACCGGTAGTTCTAGTGTTAATATACAGTGGCACGTGCGAGATTAACATACAGCTCGTGCGAGTAATCGAACATTTAGCGTGACAAGTTTTTACGTACGTATCGTGTGTGCTGCTGAATATTTCGAAATTGCATTAATGTTACAATGAGACTGGAGTTTCTTGTAATACGTGTACGTAATATATTCGTGAATTTATAGACAGCAGCGTATTTTGCGTGGTACGAAACATTTTCAAATTGCATTAATAATTACACCGAGACACGAGTTTCTTCTAATACGTGTAACATACTCGTAAATATATTAACGCTATCGTATCTTGCGTGGTGCGAAACATTTTCCAATTGGATTGATATTACAACGAAACACGCGTTTCTTATAATAGGTCGTCCGAAAACTTCCTTTCGTTTTATAAGGAAATAATGCACGACATTTTTCGTTTTGTATGTAAAAAAAGGAAAGAAGGGGTCGCTGTTCTTGCGGTTGAAAAGTACGCGTTAAAACGAAATGGACGAGATTGCAGCGAAAATTTGTTCTCTTTCGAACGAACGTCGGGTGCTCGCGAGAAATCGAGATTTTATACAAATTGCAGAGTATTTAAAATGGCATGACCGCCGTGTAAAATCATTCTGAACGGCCTCTGTCCCGTGTAATTTTGCCGATTTAACGACGCCCCTGCACTCCGTCGGCCATTTTCATTTCGACGATACATTCCGCGACAAACAGAAATAAAAAATGGTAACAATTTGCAGCAATTTAGCAGAACGACAAAGAGCCGCGGCAATTCCATTTCCCGTTCGACTCGCGGCCCGACCATTTCATGCAATTTCTCGCCAACCACCGCGCCGCATGAGTTTCCATCGTCGATGATTAGCGAGAAGATTTCGATCGCTTGGAGACAAGCGACGAAAGGATTCTCAACGCGAAGTTTCTACAATTTCTGACACGACAGTTGCGTCTTATACTTTGGACGATCGACAGTGCAACTGTACGAAAAAGAAAAATAGAACAAATGGACGAAAATGAAACAAAGTAGGCGACGTGAATTTACAAATAGGTTTACGAAACTTTTCTTATCCTGTCACGGAGAAAGTTGAAATCTTAGGAATTGCTCGAACATCGACCTCATTACAGTAGCGTGCAATTATGAAAGGAACGGGCTCGTTGATTGCGCTTATCTCGCACTGAACTTCCACTTGGAAGATCGGTCGTCTGTACGGCTATAATATTGCCAAGTTTCGAGACAAGGCTTGCTTCCGTGCCGCGCGCTGATTGTGGCACGTGTAAGTTTTAATTGTGAGGCGGCTTGAAAGCTGTGCGACCCTGCAACAGTCGACTTGCGTGGTGTTGCTCGGCTGCCAACGAATTTCGATTGGCCTCTAAAATAAACTTCGATATTCTCTCGCCGACGCTCGCGTGCTCCCGCCAGCTTTTCCATCGGCGGCTTTCATACCAACTTTCCTGTCCAACTTTTCCACGATAATACGAAGCGGAATTGTCACTCATTTGGTTGGTCGGTCGTCGCGAACGAATACCGCGTTGTAAGAACGCGGCAGATTCGACTAGCAACTAGTTGTTGCAGCAACGTTGAATGAGAATATTTTACAAAATAGGTTTCCCAGCGATAGAAAATTCCACGGTCCTCGCGTATAATTTTCCGAATTGCGCGATCAATAAATAAACTGACAAGATTATCAATCTGTATGCAGATTTCCCTTTCGGTTTTTAATTAAACTCGAACTTGTATGATTTAGACAGATTGTAATTTCAACTATTCGATTAGTCTGTTGAAGATTTTTTCCACTCGTCATATAACTTTACTTTTAATACTTAGAGTAATTTTCATACGTAAATAGTATAATTTAAATTTATCAGAGCGAAGATAAAATGATCTACATCGCTAAATAGATCTTCCTAGTTTCGTAGTACTCGATTAGTTAAATATTCGATCTTCTCGTTAAGTCACGGATAATTCTATTTGTTAATTAAGTAGCATACGCAGATCGCAGCTTGATCGACGACTCAGTCTAAGTAGGTTCGTTTAGTTCGTAAGCTTGAAAAATGTCCGCGAGATAGCCAGTTCTTGAAACGGACATGCACAGCTGCGGATTTTCCAAATCCGGTGGAACAACGAAACAACGTTGTTCGGCGTGTGCGCAAGGTCCTTGCCGTTTCGCGGTAACTGTTTTCCACGCGCAGAGGAATTAAACAACGGGGTTAATCGCGTCGAAGGTTAGCGGTGAGTGTGGTGAGTAATATCGGCTTAGAGCCAGCGGAAAATCCTGGCTCGTGGCGAAACCAGGGTAAAACTTTTTAATTAAGCCAATCAATCCGGTCTGGATTTCGTACGGTAATTCTCAGAATCCGACGCGAACAGGAAACGAAATTCTGTGTGGTACACTCGCAGAATATTCTTAAGACGAGCGTAGAATTACCGAGGTCCAAGCGAGAGTTTCGAATTTTAAACAATTCCGCGTATTCTTCGTACCGATGTCCTGCTTCTCTTCTATTGTGATAATTTGTTTTCCAGATGGTAAATTAACCGGCAACTATCGTGCAATAAATGGGAAAATCGCGTGACAAGGCCACAGTTTCGTTGATTTCGTTCATTGTCAGTGACTCGCTAGGTCCGCAAAGATTTTTCTTGAAAATGAGCGACGAACTTATCAAATTTTGTGGACCGTCAAACACAGAGTCGTTGAAGAAACCGAATAAAAGGGGAATTTTTGTACAAAAAGAAATTCATATCTACTTTTTAAATTTTATCTACTAAATTCGTATGGGTTACGCTCCTATTTTATGAAATTATTATCGCTTTCTATAAGCAGAAAGACAGTAACTTGATGACGCAGTGGCAAACGCTACAAATTCGGAATGTTTTGCAACGAGCTATTAACTAAATCAGTCACATTCGTGCGGTTTTTCGTCTATTTTAGCTCATTCTGATAAATGGATTCAAACTGACGGACAATTTATATTATTTTTTGCTCGTCTTCCCCTAAAGATTGAATATGTCACTGATGAATTACGTGTATTTGCGTCTATTGTCCCTTTCGTGTTCGCTGACAGGTTCGGTAATTAATTTTTATAATTCAATGTCAACGGAATAATTATTTCTCTGGACCGATAGATCGATCAACGCAGGAAATCGAGGTACGTGTCTTCAATTTATATCAATTTACACGTGAAACTGAACGAAAAATTCTCTCGTTCAACGTTTCTACCTCGCTAACCCCTTGCCAGGGCCACTGTGTTTAGTGTTGTCTACGCGATAAAACACGTTTTTTAATTTCACGTTGTTCCATTCTGTTCCTGCGCTTCGATATCTTCATCGACGTCGAAATCCAAATTCTAAATATACCATTGTGTTCTCGTTTAATTCGTCACGGATCTACCAGACGCCATAGCCAAATTAAATTTAATCGTTTCAAACTTGCAGCTTCAAAACTGCGTACGACATTCAAAATCTTCCACGCAGGATCGATACTTTACCATTACCTCTCATCGCAATTAACATAATTTTCCAAACTACCGCATCAAGTGGGAAATCTGGCGCGTAAGGTCGTTGCTCCGCCTTTTATCCCAATCAACATAAATCTGCCGAAACTCCATAGAAAACCGAAAAGCTTCCAGACAAGATCATTGCAACCATCGCTATTTTCCTTCCAACTGTCGTAACTCTGGCAAAGCCTGGCGTGAAAAGGGCACTTCGCGACCACGTACCGAGTCCTCCAAAATACCCCATACGAGATTACTGCCTTGTGGCTGCTTCAGTTCATGCCAATTTGCAGAAGGAGAAAAAAGTCTGGAACGTCCAATCAAAGAAAGGAAAAAGAGGCACAAAATCTCGCAAAATCCGTCGCGTAAGATCGTCGGAACTGACGTTTCTCTCGACTATCGTCATGCTGAGCAAAGAAGAAGCCCGGGGCAACCGAGGGAAACTGCGACGGCCCCCATAAAGTTTAGCATTTAGACAAGAGGCTCTTCTCGCGCAGCGCAACGTCGAGTAGTCCATTACGAGCTGAAGGGAAGGCGTCGATAGTCGTTATCCGCCGGTTATCCCATTCCTTTTTCTTTTTCGGATTCTCTTTCCGTTAAAAGGGAACAGCGTGAGAGCGAGATCTCCTCGACGCACTCCTCCTGCACCGTAGCAGCACCTTCTGACGCCATCCACGGCGGTTTCTTCTTACGGGGTAGCTACGAGGTTCGTTGCTCGTAATTAGGCTGCTCTGGAGGATGCTCTTCCATGGGCCAGCGGCCGAGCAGCGATCTCCTCATAATTCCTGGGTTCTTATCTTCTCTTGGCCGTTCCTTCGCGAGCAAACAAATCCGCCGGAGATGGAGAAAGGCGGCGTGATAAAATTAAGGGGAAGAGAACAGTTCGTTAAGGGGCTGGCGGGAACGTTGGGCTTCCTCGAAAGGCGGCTGCCAAGCTCGAGTGCTGCATTACGATGTTTACCGTTGCTCGATGCCTCGTCGGATATTGTACGACGATCCTGCCGGCCCTCCACCGAGAACTTCTCAGCCACTTGGTTCCTGTCTGCTCCTCGCGCGCCAGCTCCAGCAGAGCGTCGACGCGTGTCGGATTTCTCGTGTCCGATGAGCTTGCGGTACGCGTCGTTGCCGTCGACGATCCAGCCGATTGATGTTGATTCGCGGTTTTGTTATTTCTATTTATTTGCTACTTTAATTTTGGCTACTTTAACGTTGCATCGTTGGATGTGTGTCGGTCAGAAAAGTAATAAATTAATTAGCAAGGAATTTAAATAATAATAGTAAATATTAAGAGTAATAAATAAATTATTAGCGAGCCGTAGTTGTAGTAATTTTTAGGGTAGCAATTTGCTTTGTTGGAATCGAGACGCAAAGTTTACCGAAATAATCAATACATTTTTTGAAAAACCCGCCATTAGCGAAATGTTTTTGCCTTCTGAATTTCATTTCTATGAATTTTCGTTACAACTTTTTTATAACCGTTTGCAACTCTACGATTATATAACATTCTCTTTTTTTCTTTCTACTCGTAGAACAAACTGGTGAAATTTAATTGCTCGGAACGCGGACGGTTTATATTATTTCGCGCTGGAAACCGCGACAGATCGAAGTATATTTCGCGATAACATTCAATTTTTCCAAATTTGTTGTATTATGTTTTCACACTTGTCCTGGACAATGTTATCCGAGTCACTCGCGTGTCCGAACATTTTTCAGTCCATGAAATTCATCTCGTTTTAATTATTCCAAAAAATGCGGTAAAATGTGGGCGACAATTTAGTAAAAACTGGCACCCGCTTTCTCATTTTCTTTTTCTCCCAGCTGTGTTCCTTATTCTCATCTCTTTCTCAACATTCATCGACTCAAAGAAATATTCATATTTAGCCTTTGTAATAGTATACCGGTGTGATTGATGGACTTTGCAGGAATATGATAAAGGAAACAACTGGAATTGCGCGAAATCGTAGAACTCGTGCAGCAAGTAAATCGTTAGCCCGTGTTCTTCGAGCAGCAAGTTCTGTTGTGCGAGGCAATGAGTTTTGGCAGAGTCGTAAGAGTTGATTTATGGAATGACGTATAGCGTTGCGGTCTGACGGACTTACATGCAGATTCTGGGTCACCGTGTATTGGGAAGAAGCGTTCATATTTCTTGTGGCAAACATCTCAAAAAATATGAACGTTGTATGTCAAGCAGCTATAGTGGTTTCTGTACGCAGTAGATCGTTTCGTGACAAACGACCATAATCAGCCGCAGTAACGAAAGAGTTGAAATCGCGTCCTACTGCTACAAGTGCATCGATATTTCGCCAGCATTGCAACTAACATCGCGGGAAACTGCCAGACACACAACTGATAATTGTACCATCAGCGTGTTTTATCACCTCTGATGAAGTTCTAGCTATGATGCGTGTGAAATAGCCGAGCTTTTTTCCAGTGAAGCTTGGCTTTCGCGGCATCGAGTCTGCAGGCTGAAGCATCGGCGAAATTAACCCTTTGCACTGGAAAGGTGAGTCTCACTCACCACGGCGTCCCTTGCTGCAACTCCGGTGGCAAGCGAGAAGCGACAGTCCCTGTTTACGTTAGATTTCGACATCTGCGATTGATGAGAGCGCAATATCGTTTGGTAAATTGGTTCCTTGGTTCTTTATGTTCTTCGTTAGCAAGCGTAAAGTGTTGGACTTTAAAATGGAGATGAAACATTTAATCCCACACGCCTCGGGCACTATGGTTCTGACAAGGTCTGCAAAGTTAGTTTGGATTCGACGATCATGGCAAAAGTATTATAGTTTAGAAAGCCTTAAGAGATGGTTTCCGGAAGTGAAATTAGCCGAAATGAAGATGAACTTGATTTTGAACCGTTGAAAAGTGAGATCAATTATATCGAAGAATTTATCTTGCTGAATGCTTTATAAATTATCATAAAAAAAATAGAGAAATTAATATTACAAAATCATATTTCCAAATATGTAAATATAGATGAATTATTAGAATATAATTTTTTTTGTAAGTTAATTTCCATATAAAATCATTTCACGCTAGCTGTAAGACACGCGTCACTGCTGCTACGTCTCACCGGAAAGGTGCTCTAGTGCAAAGGATTAATACAATTGACGTAATCGAAAACAACGCCAGTTACGTGTACAATATTTCTGTAATATTATGTGTTCATACACACGCAGCTGTGCTACTAAGCAGTTAGCTGTTCCTGACGAGTACACTCGTCACGAAGAAATGGCAACACCTTGCGTCATGACGAGAATGTCGTGCGTCAAAAAAAAAAACAAAACAAAACAGTCATTTCATTGGAACTTAATTCTGTGTTACAACAGCCACGCGTACTCTGTGTCTGCATAATTAACATATTACAGTGTACATTGTAGATCAGCGTTCTGGCAATAATGTTACATCTGACGACCATAAATCTCGTTCTACGTGCTTCATTTTCGTAATTCATTTTTGTCAACTAACTCTCGAGTATTTGCCGAGTGTCGCAGATTACTAGGAACGTGAAATGTTTATGCTTATCATGAAAATATTGTTTAATTTTCCATAGGATAAATAAACAGCTATTCTTTTCTATCTTCTCGCGTTTAATGTGTTTCTCGCACTCGTTAACGCGCAGTTCGTTAACGTCAACTGGTCGAAGTTGATCTGAAAATTGCTGGTTTCTTTATTCCTCGACTGAGGATAGTTAATCAGCAAGGAGAAAGATATTAACCGCAACACGAAATAGCAACCGCTCGTTTTTCTTTCCAATCTATTTATCTGCGTCGTGAGGGTAAGATTGACCCTCCTTAATGGCAAATTATATTCTCGTTAGACAGGGTTTACGGTTGTCGTCGGCGGTTTTGCCTTAATAATTCATTATACTCTACATAGATGTTGCAGATTAAATTACGTATAAAGTAAGCAACATCTATCACGTTCTATCGTTTAACATCCTAATTCGATAAAACGTTGCAGACTAAAATCTGCAACGTGCAGCGTTGCTGGATTATTGTGTGCGGCGTGTTTTTACATTAGTGTGTGTGTAGTAGTATGCGTAATATGTGACAGCTAAGATATTATTCAAAATGCCGCAAATAAATTAGCTTTACGCCGCAGATTGTAATATAAGTGGGGGAACGATGGGGTAGTGTCGCGTAAAAATTCAACGAGTGACTTAAAAAAAATGTCCATCTCCAAACGGGTGATCGAGCTTTATTTATAATATATAAATTATATTATATATATAAATATATATTATATAATCTTTATTTCCACACAATTTTTACAATAATTAAATGGCAAACGCTTTGCGGTTCGCAACGATAGACTTTTAATATTCAGGCTGGTCCGGACTTATTCAGACTAACTTGGATGATTTTCGTACGAGTATTTTTATTCTTTAATCGTTGGGGTGGGAGAAGACGTTGGCCATGTATCTCTGAGAACAGGTAAAGTGATCGGATGCCACCCAGGTGGCCACTCATGATAAGGCACTTGGAATCTGATCGCATAATTAGTCGAATTTCACCTGTGACGATCTTATCGCGTAATTAGTTGAATTTCACCTGTGACGTGGCAACGATTTCTTTAGCTGATATTCTTTCCTTTTGTTTCTCTTACTGAGGGCTCATCTCTGACAGGTCAATTTGAAATATACACGCGAATTCCACGAATATAAATTGTTATAAATAATTGTTACGAGAGAGAAGATTTTTACAGCTTCTAATTTATTGCCTGAATAAATAAATAAATAAAATTATCTGTAATGGACTACGCTAATAGTTCCAAAAGTCGTTACTTTACGGATGAAATTACAAAGCTTCTGTTTTATGATTTTCATCAAAGACAACGAAAAAAGAAACGCGGGAGGAGCAGAAAAAATTCCTAATTGAGTAGACTGTACACGACTGTCCCAAGAATATTTTAATATCTTAAATATTCTAATATTATGACGAGAAGGGAGAGTAAAGGGACACGTATATGTTTATTCCAAGAAGCGAACATAAAGAGAATTTTGATAATACGAGATTGCTTGGTAACGTAGCGAGCATTAAAAATGTTGCTCCGTAAAACACAGGAAATACGTTCTTCCTCTGTACTCTTCCATTAATATTGTTAATCCTCCACGTGAAAGTTTACGTCCGAGACTAGCCAATCGTCACAGTATTAACAAAGATATTCTCTTTACAAATTACACTCCTAAAACCTGTACGATTAATCGTACAAAAAATAAAAAATAAAAAGAACAAATCTTATCTCCAGCAAATAAAAAAAAATACAAAAAAGGAGGAGGAAAAAATTGCTAACTGAAAAGAGCAGAGACAACGCGAGTACACGGCGATTGTCCCCTGGAGAGCAAACGAAATTTCAGTGGAAATTTCACTCGTGTCCAGGCGAATTCTTTCGAATCGAAAACCAGCATCGACCGATGAGATTTAATCTGTCGCGCGAAACCGCGTTCGCGACAGGCCGAGTTGCCTGTGCTTTAATCCAAAATAGGGACCTATCGAGTGAATGAGAGAGAGAGAGAAAGAGAGAGAGAGAGGTTTTTAAGCCAGCGACGCCGTCGTAACTTTCGAGAAAGCCCTGACGAACTTTGGCCCCGTTGCTTGTTGCAGCTGTCCGCCATCGTCGATGGGATTTACGCGGAACACGGCCACACTGCGGGCTCGTTCACACATTTGGCGAGCGATCGACTGTTGGTGGGCGGTGGCGCCGACGCGAGATCCCTGCAGGGCGCCAAGGGGATCAACAACTTCGTCGGATGCCTGAGGAAGGTAAGCGAGATCCGTTCGTTCGTGGGTTTCCCGTGATCCACTTTAACCTGCCGCGATTTATTTAGCGAACGTAACTGTCCGGCCGTCAGTCGCGGAACAAGGTACGCTACTACCGAAAAGTACAGCGGCAGTTTCTTGCGCAAGAGAAATAATTCTAATTCAACGTTATTCGACTCGTAGGGTTCGGGTTCAGCAAGCTTCTCTACAAGAGTTTCAGGTTAATTGGCGATTTTTATGTAGTTAACGATTTCTGCGACGATAAAAGAGTCCACTAAAACCATTATTATCGCGCGGCTCTTAACACGTAGAATCTGATGTATGTGAAGAATTAGTATGCAGAGAAATATAATAAACATTCTCCATATGGTGGACTGGAACTTGAAGAAGTTTTCAGAAACGACGATTAAGATGATTAAGATAATTGTTATTTGACTCTGTGTAATCGAAATGAATGTCTACGCATCTCAAGAAAGCTCGAAAGCTCTGACTACGGACGATGAAAGAAGCAGCGCTTACCGAAACAAGTCGGTTGGTCGGAAATTCTCGTTCGTGCGAATTCAAAAAAGGGGTGAAATATTAAAACGCGCGTGCGTTTGTCAAGGAAATTTATACGATAGCTAGCTCGTCCCTGTCTTTTCCTTTCTCCAGTGGAAAAGTGAAGTAAAGAATGGGCCCGATACACGACGGCGCAAAAGAAAGTCACGCGAGTGGAATCTTTTTTTTTTTTTTTTTTTTTTTTTTTGAACGATGCCGAAAGTTTCATTTAACGCGGCAGCCACTGGATTTTCGACTGGTGTCCCACCTCTCCGGGGAAATATCCTGGTTCTGTCGTTTCCCCGTTGCACAGCATTGTTTGCTCAATGACGCACGGATGACGCGAAGAGATGATCGATACTTCGCCACGAATAGTCGGAGCATTCGAATTGAATTTTATGCTCGTAAGAAATTGCCTGCTATAAATGTTCATAAAAATGATGTTATCGGCGAGAGCTGAAAGGCAACCAACATTCGGCCGTATCTCCAGCACGAAATGAGATACAGCTGCGCGTGAACACCCGCAGCTCCGTGGAGCTACAGTGAACGTGAGAAGCATTCGTAGGGTAATTAATTTCAACGAACGTATCGTAGAACGTCGTTGATTCAGAGGATTCTTATAGATACAAAATATGTATCCTTGCAAGTCTGTAGTATACTTTTTAATAAAAAAAGAAGAGTGGAATATCTATATCCTTTGTGAGAATATTAACAAATGTCTAAGAAATGGCAAAAATGTATACTTAATTAGTATTGTTTAAAACTAGAAGTAGATGAAGCTGATAAGGCTTATTTAATATTCAGGGGAAAAATTAATATGTTTAATTATTTGTATATTTACAAATATAAAATATGTATCCTTGCAAGTGTGCAGAATAATTTTCATTAAAAAAGAAGAGTGGAATATCTATATCCTTTGTGAGAATATTAACAAATATCTAAGAAATGGCAAAAATGTATACTTAGTTAGTATTGTTTAAAATTAGAATTAGATGAAACTTATTTAATATACAGGGGAGAAAATTAATAAGTTTAATTATTTGTATATTTACGAATACAAAATATGTATCCTTACAAGTCTGTAATATAATTTTCATTAAAAAAGAAGAGTGGAATATCTATACCTTTTGTGAAAATATTAACAAATATCTGAGAAATGGCAAAAATGTATACTTAGTTAGTATTGTTTAAAACTAGAAGTAAATGAAGCTGATAAGGCTTATCTAATATGCAGGGAAGAATATTAAGAAATTTAATTATTTGTATACTTACAAATACAAAATATATATCCTTGCAAGTCTGTGGTATACTTTTTAATAAAAAAAGAAGAGTGGAATGTCTATACCTTTTGTGAAAATATTAACAAATATCTGAGAAATGGCAAAAATGTATACTTAGTTAGTATTGTTTAAAACTAGAATTAGATGAAACTTATTTAATATACAGGGGAGAAAATTAATAAGTTTAATTATTTGTATACTTACANAATACAAAATATGTATCCTTGCAAGTCTGTAGTATACTTTTTAATAAAAAAAGAAGAGTGGAATATCTATATCCTTTGTGAAAATATTAACAAATATCTGAGAAATGGCAAAAATGTATACTTAATTATTATTGTTTAAAACTAGAAATAGATGAAGCTGATAAGGCTTATTCAATATACAGGGGAGAAAATTAATAAGTTTAATTATTTGTATATTTACAGATACAAAATATGTATCCTTGCAAGTCTGTAATATAATTTTCATTAAAAAAGAAGAGTGGAATGTCTATATCTTTTGTGAAAATATTAACAAATATCTGAGAAATGGCAAAAATGTATACTTAATTATTATTGTTTAAAACTAGAAGTAAATGAAACTGATAAGGCTTATCTAATATGCAGGGAAGAATATTAAGAAATTTAATTATTTGTATACTTACAAATACAAAATATGTATCCTTGCAAGTCTGTAGTATAATTTTGATTAAAAAAGAAGAGTGGAATATCTATACCTTTTGTGAAAATATTAACAAATATCTGAGAAATGGCAAAAATGTATACTTAGTTAGTATTGTTTAAAACTAGAAGTAAATGAAGCTGATAAGGCTTATCTAATATGCAGGGAAGAATATTAAGAAATTTAATTATTTGTATACTTACAAATACAAAATATGTATCCTTGCAAGTCTGTGGTATACTTTTTAATAAAAAAAGAAGAGTGGAATGTCTATACCTTTTGTGAAAATATTAACAAATATCTGAGAAATGGCAAAAATGTATACTTAGTTAGTATTGTTTAAAACTAGAATTAGATGAAACTTATTTAATATACAGGGGAGAAAATTAATAAGTTTAATTATTTGTATACTTACANAATACAAAATATGTATCCTTGCAAGTCTGTAGTATACTTTTTAATAAAAAAAGAAGAGTGGAATATCTATATATTTTGTGAGAATATTAAGAAATATCTAAGAAATGGCAAAAATGTATACTTAGTATTGTTTAAAACTAGAATTAGATGAAGCTTATTTAATATACAGGGTAGAAAATTAATAAGTTTAATTATTTGTATATTTACAAATATAAAATATGTATCCTTGCAAGTCTGTAATATAATTTTCATTAAAAAAAAAGAGTGGAATGTCTATACCTTTTGTGAAAATATTAACAAATATCTGAGAAATGGCAAAAATGTATACTTAATTATTATTATTTAAAACTAGAAGTAGATGAAGCTGATAAGGCTTATCTAATATGCAGGGAAAAATTACTAAGTTTAATTATTTGTATACATTACGAGGCTTCCTTTTGATTTTAGTATGGCTCGCACGCAGTTGCATTGAATTTACCAAATTCTTAAACTACTCGAAATGTTCTTCCATTTTTCCTAAGCTCTCTTTAAATCGTTCCTTGATTTAATTTTTTTCGTTCTCGTATAATGTTCGGTTAAGTTAGAAAAATTTACCAAATGTAACATACAAATTAAATAATGAAAAAAAATATAATAATATTCAGAATCACTTAAAAACACCTCCAAAATATATGGGAACCGCGTGAAACTTACAACACGGAGTCAATATATTTCATCAAGAAATATTATATTCCGTAGCTAATGAATCATAAGCTTTCCCTTTCTCTTCGTTTCATTTCTCCAGATAGAAAGTCGGCTACTTTTTAACGAATAGCCTCTCTTGATGATATATTACGCACATAAGCGCGAGGCATGTACAGTATGTTTTGCATATGTTGGTAAACATAAGTATGCAGAACATATGGACTGTGGGAAAAATGCAAAGTAGAAAACGAATTTATATAATCTTCTAATCGCACAACGTATTTCTATCCACATTTCGTTTCTCTATTTGCATTCTGCAAAAATATGCATCAACATTAGCATGCAAGATCAGATATTAGCAATTTGGAGCGGGATTTTCATCGCGAATATTTATGCATATTTATATTATATTTTAGACAAACAGAATTGAGAATTTTAGACAAAGAGAATTGAGATATCGATGAAGGAACATTCTATTTCCTACGTGCTGTAACACGTGCTTCAATTCTCGCGTTTTGTTTATCGTTACATCCATGTTCATCATTGCGCAAAGTATATTCGCCTGAAATATATGCAGAGACACGATCTACTCGCCGTAAGTTTGTGCTGCGAATAATTAGAAACGCAAACACATTTTCTGCGTTATTTCTTCGATTTATCATTCTGTGATCGGATGGTATCGACAAAACGCGCGATCAATTAGTTGCCAAACCACTGACAGTGTTTCGCTGTTCACAGCGAAGAAGCCAATTTCAACAGGAAGTTTAATCTTCCATAGACTTGGAGAAACATTTGATAATTTGATGCTATAAACGAGCCCTGCCGATCTTCGCTTTAACTCTGCGAAAAATCGAACAATCAGATTGCCTTTACAATCTACGATTACTCGCGCCATTGTATAACACGTCAACGTAACTGCGTCTACTTCAATGTTCGAGACGCGCAGGCTAAATACGACAGAAACGTTCGTCATTCGCTGAATAACATTCCCTTGGATCGTCTTTCCAGCCAGGAAATTTCACTTGCGTGAATTCGAGTTCATGGCCGGCTAGAATATTCTGCAGTGGAATTTAAACACAAGTCCAGCGGCTCTGAAATAATACCGTGTGTCGTGGTTTCGATGGTTTCGTGCCACTTGCCGCAGACATAGCACAACTCGCATAGCCAAACCGATTCACTCGCTCGCCTATACCGTCGTCCGTTAATGCTCGCCAAAGTTGGCGTATTCAGTCACAGGTCTGTCAGAAATCTTAATGAGGTCTTAGCACTTTGATCGTCGCGTTTCAAGCATAAAGGATCGTTACATAGACGCTCGCCAGCCCGAAATCGCCGATTCGCTTTCAACTTTGTAAGATAATGTTGGACGTACAATAGACGTTCGCTAGAAGCTTCTGGCACATCTAAGTGAAGTTTCTAGCTCGCTTTTCAGTGCCTAAGACTTGTGCGTACTTGTAGATTTTTCTATCCGATTTTCTACGTTTCCTTCGCAAACTTCTAAATCGTTTCGATTAAATTAATAAAAATTGCCAACACATTGAACGTCGTTACTTGCAACCAATTACATCGATCGATTATCCCCCTCGGCAATTTTTTTCGTTTTTCGTTAGTGCCCGATAAGCGGTGGATCGATTAATTAGCTTGATTGCATTGTTTATGCAAGGGATGAAAAAGCTGGCGCGTAAATCTGACAGAAAAACGAGCGAATTTTAACTATCCGCCGCGGTTTCAAACTTCCTGATAAATAACATTTCGCCTCTCCAGTGGATACTAAATCGCAATTCTCCGCGTTCGATAAAAGACATAAATCATGGCTAATACGTAATTACTATGTTAATGCGTACGTTAATAATCTCGTAACTGGATTTATCTTTCAATTCAGCCTGTTCACCTGTCCAGCGATTCGCAACAAAAATACGCGATATCCGATCCGATTCTCTTCGTTCGCTTATTGTTACGTAAATTCTCATTGCTATCTTTATCGCCTTTATGGTTGTCGCTCTTCCGTACGAGTCTATTTCATTCGATCTTTAACCAACGTTCGATGACGAGGCAAACGTTGAAATATTTTTACGAACCGCGATACCATTTCATTTTATCGTTTGCTTGTTCCTTTCTTGTTCTCGCTTCCTGTTCTTTGAGATTATCCGTGACGGATGAAATATCGCGAAAGAAACATCTTTAGCCGTGTTGAAATAAGCGTAAATTGCTTGTTACCATGCGCGCTTCCATGTGTCTGCTATTTTTCAATTCTCCTGAACAGATATTATTACACAAATGTAAGATAAATGCAGGATGGTTCAACTTCGTCGATATTCCTCACGTATCTAGCGTTGTTAATTCATTTTTAACGAGCAAGACTGTGAGAAGGACGCTTGCATAGTCGCATAATCAAATACAAAAGTAGTAGAATATTCAAACTGTTCTTCCACAAAGTACCAGCTTGTCGCGTTATATATTTTACTCTCATTGTATATTATATTTTACTCCTGGTTAATAAATTGAAGTATTACCGATTATTTGACGACATAAAATTGAATGAATAGCCTGGGACAAACCATGCAACTTTCGCGTAAACTTGAGGATTATATAACGAAACCAAGATAGCCGAGCCGCAACACAATTATTAACTTTCTTTTCTATTAAACTGTATTTTTCACTTGATATTCGCAATTGAGTATGCACTGATCGAGTACGCGACTGTTCCAAGGGTAGAAACCGGTAAAGATATGTCGACTATTCTAAGGACACAGAATAAGTGAGTTTTGCCGACGATACTGCATCTGAGGAAAGCTAGGGGTGCGTGTGTCTAAGGACACGGGACCGTCGGATTTGTTGGTGACAATTTTCGTTAGGAAAGCGAGGGCAGTAGACACCGTTCCCGATTGGATAATAAGAAGGTTGGTGGACCAGGAAGGGTTTTAGCCGCCCTCGAGAGAAGGTTGCTAACGGAAGACACCAAACGCGAGGAAAGGTAACTTCCCCATGTCAACCCGTAGCAAACAATAAATGCAAAGGGAACCTGAAACAGAAGATACTTGTTTGGTCTGAAGGGCCTCAACTATGAAAATGCCAAGACCCATGGTGGGTCCTTAAGACTATCGAGGACACGCGCCAAGGATGTGCAGGCATCTGGCTGCCATGTTGCCCGCGGTGTGTGGCCTGGTCTCTGATGTGGATTGATGTTACAAAACCATCGTCGCTAGGCTGTGGATTTTTATGCAAATTCGTATTTCCGAAAATACAACGAAAAACGTAGGATCTCGGTGCAAAATTGTTCTACTATAGAAATTACACTACACTTGAGAAATTAGCACGAGTGCAGAAAAATCCGCGGTCCAATCGCCGCTAATCGTGAAAATCTTTTCTAACCGGATGATTAAACTTTGGAATGTTTCGTACGAAAGAAAATGACCGAGCACCTAATTATCATACAGATAACCGTACACTAACGAACGGTGCCTATGATGCGGCGAAATGAATTTCGCTTGAACCTCCGTATCAGCCTCCTCTCGAAACGCACGCACACGCTTTTTCCGGGTCGATAATGCCCGAATACCGGCGTTTCCCAAATTCGCGCTTTGTTCCCCGAAGGCTTTGCATCGCGATATTAAAATCCGGTTACAGCGCATCCGGCGCGATCGAGATAGCCCGGCCGATGTAATGAAAATGTTTTTCCACCCTTTTTGCAGGTCGAATTCGTGGCGGAGGGGGTGAAAATGGAGCTGATCGACGCGGCCAGGAGCGGAGCCGCGGGCGCGGCCGCCTGGGGCAAAATGGATTTCCATTGTCGGGAACCCAGAGCCTCGGACCCAATCACCTTCACCACCAGGGACTCTCATCTCGTGAGTATTTCCCGCCGTATTATTTCCTCATGAAAAATAAGAAATATCCCTGGTGCAACGTCGACAAACCCCAGTGCCAACTACGAATGAAGGAGCGGCAACATCGAGGAAATTACTTTGCTCGTTTCTCTCTGATGGTGTTAACGAACGAATCGCGCGTGTAGTCCCTGGTGTATCTACTTTTTAACTCTTTGCGTTTGAGCTATTCGTTGGATTAATCTTCGTTCGACTATTTCTTTCGATAGACTTTTGCGATCCTCGTTAATTTCTTCCTTTTAATTAATGTTATTTCATTCTTCGCTGTTTTTAGTTTCTCTTGTTTGTTGTATATTTCAGGGTCCGGAAAATAATTGTTTAAGTAATTTAATAATTTTCAAAGTCGACTTCCTCGCCAACTAGGAAAATGTTGTTCTATGTTCTTTTATTTTTCCATAAACAATCACGTTATTTCTATTTTACGTGTTATTTGTATACTGCCAACTCTCTACATATATTTTCCCTTTTTTCTTCTTTTAATGGGAAGCGTTATCGATTGCACGTGGAGTTTTAGATTTCGTCGAGCGACGAATCTTGCGTTTAATTTCTTAATTTTCTTTAGTACTCTATCGCTTTATGTTTGAGACAGTCGTCGAATTAATTTCTTAAATTGCCTTAAATTTTAATAAAATTACAGCGTTTCATAGTCTTTCTCTTCCTTTCTTTCGTCCATTTCGTTTTACACATCTCGTTTCTCCTATTACCGTTATTAATATGTTATTTCAAAGAGATTGTCGATTGGAAATGGATTTCCACAGGTCGGATATCGTGTCGGGCGACGAAGATCGAAGAGTATACAATAGTTTTATGGTCGTGATGGAATGTCGATTACGTAAATATTATTTAACCGGTGGCTGAAAAAAGCGTGCGAGTTAAACTCGTGTAGTATATTCGTGACAACGTAGTATGTAAATTGTGTTCCAAGTTGTTTATATTTGGAAACTAGCGTGAACCATACGTAAACAGCATTGCTTTCCTTTATGCAACGTTTATGTTACGTTCGATCAGCTCGAATCGATGTTGTTTCACTCGAGTTCCTGTCACGCTGTCAATTTAAAATTGCCATTCTAACTGTCTTTATATATCGTTCGCTTCTGTAAAAAGCGATACGATCCACCAACCGGTAGTCTGTCGGCGATAATGTTCGGAAAATTTTGTCTATTGGCAATTTTTCAACCTACAAGACATTCGAAACATGGCGATGCAATCTCCGATTGATATAAATTAAAAATCAATTTACGCCTGTGATGTGGAAACGCGACGTATATTTCGATCAATCTGTTCGTTGAAAATCTCTTATGTTTCTACGATTCATGAAAAACCTCCGTTTAATTGCGTAAACGAAATTTGTCTTCGAAATCCCTGGCATTTCATAAACACGTAGTGGGTTGGCAACTAAGTGATTGCGGATTTTGTTATTACCATCTAATGACAAAATCCGCAATCACTTAGTTGCCGACACCCAGCAGATATCGCAAAGGATATAACCTGACAAACACGAAGATGGTACCCCGCTGGGAGTAGCCACCCGCATGATAATCAAACAGCTAAAAAATTCTACCAAATGTTCAAATTGGACAAATTGTGAATGTAAAGTATTAAATAAAAAAATACTTAGTTGCCAACCGCTTGCGTTGATTTAAGTTACTCGCGTGGAAAGTCTCAGATATTTGACGCGTGGAAGATGGAGACCCGCTGGGAGTAACCACCCACATGCTTACATATTTTACTAAATACGTAAGCTATAATATTTTACCAAATGTCTTCCTGGACAAATTGTAAAATTTAAATAAATAATAAATAAAAAAAAAAATTGCCGCGTTGATGAACTTCTCGATAAGCACACGGAGGAAAGACGACGTGGAAAATTTGTTCGTAGCTCGGCTAGAAACCCGTTCTGACGATTCTATGCGATTAAAATAAAAATTGCAATGCCTTTAGTCCGAGGGAAACGACGCGATCGGATATTCTACAAATTTCCCTCTTTCGATAATTCATCGGCCTTCTACGTCCATTCGTTGAATATCTGGAACGCTTGGTCTAGCAAATCTGCCATACAGGAAAGCAATTACAAGAAACGATTTATCCCTCTATTATTTCCGATAATCGACATTCTGCCGCACCCATAAAGTCTCGTCTACGATTCCCTTCCGTGCATGATATCGCGTCAAACGCAAAAGGTCGCCAAGCATCGCGGGCATCGTTGACAAATTTTAGAAATAAATTCCGGACAGCTAAACTTATGGTCGTATTGTTATTCCATGCGAAATTGCCACCGAAATTACTCGATGTAGGCGCATAAATTATCGCGAGAGAGGAAACGAATTCTTTTTGGACCATGTGGTCGCCAAGATCCCAGGGAAGAAAGAAAATGAAAAGCAGATCGTTAAATAGAGGAACAGGCAGAATGATTTTGTTTACGCGCTGGCGGTATTGTTACAGGCAAATTTAAAAAGACGTGTAGTCGAGGAACGAAGGGAGGGTTTTCGTAATGGCTGGCCTTGCCGAATGACGCGTTAACAGCGTGGAAATTTAAACAGAGCCGCGTTTGAATCACGCGGTGCGGTTCGCCTGGCAAAGAGCAGAAAGCAGTTGAAACGCCATTTTCCCTTTAGTGTCTATAGCAACGGTTCATGACTCTCCATACAATGATTGTCAAGCACGTTTCATAGCACGTTTCAGCGACCATTCTCTGTACATAGCCTCAGTGCTTCTCAAACTTTTCATTCCAATTACTCGATTGCGACTCGGCCGGCTATCAAATTCGAATTATCGATTCCGGATATTAATTTCACGTATGTGCTCTTCCTGATAATTCGGACAAACTATGGAGATGGGCAGTAGCGTGACAGGGTAGCGATTCTACGTGGAGAAATAAGTCGAGAAGGAGGAATAACATTTTGCCGTTGGAGGGTTCGTTTTAGAGAAAACTGAGCTTGAAAATTCGACAACGTGTACCAGTCGCGAGTTTCGACTTGTAAAATTCCTGGTTCTGTTCGTGTTTTCTTCCTGTTGTTAACACGTTGCTCAATTTTATTGAGAATTTGTCTCATGTCACCGGTTATTATTTCGTAATTGCATGTGGAAGTAGAACGATATAGATAAACTTTAATAAATTTTGTTTATTATTCGACTTTGAATATTTCTGTGCAACGATCACAACAGCTTTTGCAAATATATCTACTTTCGCTGCGTTTTCCTTTTGAACAGCGTACTCCACACGCTATAGTCGCATTTGTTTCTCTGCCAGTGACCATTTTCCCTAAGACGTGGTCTCCTAGTCGTCCGGAAATCCTGAAGGATGCGTCATTATAAGGAACTGTTTTAGAAATTCGACAAGTGTCAGGTGCAATGCTGCTGTTATTCATTCTCCAGCTACTTCCAGTAGAAACGTAGCGCATCACGAGTTTCCTCGCGGCTGGCCGGCAATGTTTGGCCATGAAAACACGAGTTAACTCGTGGCCAGTCAACAATGTGTTAGAGGTGGCCAATGTCACGGTGTTCTTTTATTCTGTGCTTAATTTACATAGTTTCGTAAACGAGGATAAGGTTGCTACTTGTTAAGAATCCTTTGATTGGTGTAACAAGCGTTGGAAATGTTGCTCGTGTTGCTGCATACACGGTACTGTACTCCTGCAACTAAATTATTATGCTCTTCTTACAGGGAATTACGCGTATTTTTGAGATCTTCCTAAGCCAAAACAATGTCTGCTTTCAGTTCTTCAACGCTGCTTAGTTCTGCCTTAGTTCTTCTTGGTTGTTAGTCCGCTCCGAATTTGATGGCACAAACACGAGCAGAAAGGGAAGTTTCATACCTCGAAACTTGCAGATAATATACGTCATTCTTCGGAAATATTTCATATTCGAAGGAAGAAATGTTGTCCATTTTTCTCGGTTTAGTTTTCCATGTAAAATCACCACCCCGCCGCTTGTACCGCGATTTTTGGAACAACCTGTACAAGGTACTCGTGTTTCGTTTACTGCTACTATTATTACCAGCTTAAGTATACGTTTACGTTAAATTTCAAGAGCAACAAAAGCGTAGAAGGTGTAGCTGTACTTGGAATAATATGCAAAATAAGTAGAATGTTCAAAATACTTCCTACCGTATTTGCTACGTGAAATCTTCGCTTAGCCTTCATCTGCTTAATTGCATTCATAAACACACAAATTTGCATAATTGTTCTCGGTTCACTCTTTTATTTCCTTCTCTTAGGTTCATCCGTACATGAGTCCTGTGGTACAGCACTTCGAACGCTTTCTCAGAAAAATACATTTCTCTTCAAGTTCTATCCGTTTGTTTAACAGTAATTACACTCGCAAAAATGCAATTCACAGGAAATCACAGGAAATCATATGGTCCAAATCCTCGGACTCTTCTTGATATCTTGAAATTCCGTTTAACAAGATTTTTGGCGAAGTTGATAGAGTTCCGGCGGAACAGTTTGAGAGACCCTGAGGCCCAGAGAAACTCGAGTCACGCGTATACTAGGCGCTTTCAGAAACCACGAAACGTCGTCGTTACCATTGCAAATTCTCATTGCTGCCATTTATGGCGAGGCGAAGGTGGCCACCGATACGCGCTTCCTCGAAGCACGTTTCGCAGTCGTTGCTGTCGCACGGTCTTTGTTTACGAGCGTGGCCGTTCCTGGATTATGGTGACCATCGACGTGGTTTATACGCGAGCCACCTTCGAACGCAGTTATCGACTTCGCGCCGACCTAATTCCTCGATAATCACCGACCAAACAACGAATTAGAGCAGCGGTGCTCCAATATACGCGTTTCCACAGGCGCAGAACGAACGAAAGAGTTTTTTTTGTCCCGTGGGAATCTTGAGCGAGGCTACGACGCGTGGAATATCATATTACAGTGTTTATAGCTGTTGAGGTAATTTTTTGTTCTTCGTTCAGTGTCGAATGATTGCCAGACAACACGTTTAACTTCAGCTTTTCGACTTTTTTGTTGAAAGACGAGGCCATGCAGTGAAGTTCCACGCGCGATAAGATCGAAAGACTATGTCGTGGTGAAGTTTTGAGAAATAGCTTGGTGTCGTTTTCTTATTCGACCAGCTTGACGAGTATATGCGTCGAGCAGAAGCTTTATTTCAGTTCGTTCGACGTGCATACTCGTCGCTTGTATCTATTTTCGCACTGCACGACCTAACCCCATGAAAGATTTCTAAAACTAAGTTCCGTAAGTTCGGTTCACTGGTTTGTTAAATAGTTTGTTTTATTACGAGGTCTTCCGAGTTTCCATTTATTTATCCTGTAGAGTTTATCAGGCTGCTTTCAATCTCGTCGTCAAATTTATTTAATTTGAGAAAATGTTGTAGCTTAGATGGATTCCATCGACGAATACCACGGGATGGTTTGGTTAAAATAAAAATATGTTAAATACGTTAATGAAAATTGAAACGTTCAACAATTTAAATGATTGATTTTAAGTAATCGCTGGATATGGTGAGTTAATCTCGACAGAAATCTCATTTAAATAATACCAAGGGCCAATAAATGTTAATTAAGCTAATCGCAAAGTACCGTAGTTCCTCTGTATCGATATCACTGCCACGTTTAATACTTTTACAAACATCAGTAAATTTCTAGAAATTCTACGTAACTTCCCATAAATATTACCGTACTTATCACGTTGTATCTGTTTCATAAATAATCCGCTATTCGCTACCAGTTGACAAATTATTGAAACAAAGCGTGCCGACTAAACTAAACTGTTTGACGATCAATTTCTCGATTTCTGAGATTAATATGAGAATTTACGTGAAGTTAGACGAACAAAAGAAATACCAATTTTATCTTACGATTTAAAATTCAATTTTAAAACCGATCGTTTGACCGAGCCTGCTAAAATTAACGTTAAATTAAATGAAAAAATTAATGAAAAAACAAGCGAGACGTTGCAGGCGAGAAAATCAGCTGATATTCGAATGCGCGTAGAAATTCGTAGTCTACGCGCCAGCAACCACTTCAATTGCCAAAATTTTTAAGTCGGACAATGTGTCTTCGCTGCGCCGGGGCAAAGATTTACCAAAAATTTCTACTCTCGATCGTCGTTCGCCGCAACCCTTTCAAGCTCGCGCCGGAGTATGTACACGAGGGTTGATAAAATATCCGAGGCAGGAGTTGGGGGTGCGGCGTGTCAGGGTGTGCACGAATTCAATTTCGCGGCGGCCTGAATACATCGGAGCGAAAGTGGCAAAAGTCCAGCGCATCCGGCGGTGGGTGTCGATGCACGTGCGCGGCCCACGTTATTCGTGCGAATCGCACGCGGATCCCACGAGACACGAAAATGCCGCGTCATCTCCCTAAGCGGATCATACGTCTCGCCCGTGTGCTCGTCGACACGCGCGTTCTCCGTCGATACGACGAGGATCCTACGACTGACGAGTCGCAGATTGAATCCGCCCTCGGCTCAGCTCGCTCATTTCGCATTTTTTTCTTCGCTTCTCCTCTTACTTCCGCAGCTTTTCTTCGACGCAACTCCATGGTCGTAGGTGGTTCCATGAAATAGGACAACTACTGGTCGCTGCTTTCAGGAGAATTCCTATTCTACGGCCTTTGCTCGTTGCAGCGAGGGAAGATTATAAAATTTATAATTATCCCGTCCTTTTTTCCGATTTTTCTTCCACGATTCTTAAATAGGAAGAAAATACAGCACTACCCCAGCAGCTACAAATATCACGGAAAACACTTACTTACACACCTCATTATAAAAAAGATTAAGAATTCTCTGACTTTCTCATTCACGTGCGTTGAACAAAACGAGCTCTAAACACTTGAAACACTCTCCGAAAATGTGAGCGTTGAGCCATTGTACGAAATGTACTTGTGCTGCGTCGAATTTTCGTTTGTTAAAGCTCGTTTACTGGGCAATTTCGACGAGTTGAAACGACTCGAAGATCTTAGATTTCCTTTGAGCCTCCACCACCGTGGTTTCGTCTCTGCGAACGTGTATAGTACTTGCGGGAATATGGTTCTGTAGGAATCATTCTTCCATAGACAAGTGTACTTATCCAGGAAACTGGGAACATTTGACAAATTTAAGAGTCTTGTTCATAAAGTTTCTCCGTTTAAATCGGACAATTTAAAAATCGATATAGTTACGAGTTCCATGATACCTGCAGACTCTGGTAATCAGAGTGGAAAGTAAATCGGGAAAAATATTAGGTTGTCCCAAAAGAGTTGGTTTCATAAAGGAATAACACAGATGCTCAACATATTTTACGATCATCTTACGATCATAATAATAGAAAATAAGAAAAGCCACTATAATTAGTTTATTAATGACAAGTAGATTGAACAGGTGTTATCAAATATCTTATCAAGATTCCACAAATATTTATAACTTTAGGAGGGCGCCGCCTATATTTGGCTCGATCATCGTACTACGGGCTATGCCCGTAGTTGTAGGTTAAGGGGTTAAACATGAAATCGCAGCAAACGTATAATACTCAACACGACTAAGTAATTAATCAACGACTCTCATCAACGCAATCCGCACTCTTTCACATCTCAACTCGTACTGTTATCAATTCGTTTCTTGTCCCCTAGCAACCCCTTGCCTTTTGTCCTAGCCTCACTACGTACATGCTCAGCAACCGCTCGTTTATAATTCACACGACACCCCCCAGGCCCCTCGTTCATGATACCACAATAATATAAAATAAGAAATTATTATTCCTATTATTATTTCCCTATAAAACGAAAGAAGCTCTTGGGACAGGTTAATAAATTTGTATGCCTTGCGGCGAGATTAAATAAATTAGACGAGCGATAATGGTGTGTGTAGCGGTCGAAGGACTCTAAAGGATTATGTGGACGGTTCGTGAAACCAATCCAACATTCCCCAATATCGAAATTGAAACCGGCAGAATGAAAATCCACGAACGAGCAGGAAAGGACGCGACGCGTGGCCATCCACCATTGCTATCCAATTGAAAGGCTGCGCGCAATGGAAACGAAATCGAAAAACCGTTACCCAATGCGAAAATAGTCGCATGGTCCGAAGCACGCTAACAAAAAAAAAAAAAAGAAGAAATATAAAAACGATTATTTCCTCTTACTTTAGAAATTTGTAATGAAAAATTTTCGACGAAACCGTCGTTTAAAATTACTTGGATCCGCTGTATTAAAATGTTTCCCATAGAACTGAAAGGAAGATAATCTCTGAAGGTCCTTCGAATTTTCACATTATCGGGATGAACCTACTTCCGCTACGTTGCTCCGGCCATTTTCCATCCAATTGCAAATGGGAATGTTGGATCGAGAAGTTCATCAACGTTCTGATAATAAATTCTCTACTGTGCACGCAATTTAATGTATAACACGTGGGAAGAAAATATCAATCAAAGAGAGAAAATTAGTCAAAGTGTGATACTGTTTAATGAAAGAGAAGTCCAATAAGAAAAAGAATAATTTTTATTATGATTAAAAAAGGACTAAAAAGTGTTTGATATTAATTAAGAAATTATCTCATGTTTTCAATATTTGAATCATTGTGAAACATTCTTTTTGCAAGAAAAGAGCTTCACGCATCGGGTGTCCGATCTGGAAAACGCCAAAAACTACACTAAAGAATTCATAATTAAATAGATTTATACATAGCAAAAATTATTGCCGAAGAATAATTATAATACGATAACACGAAACGTTAAAGAAGCTAACAAGTTGGAGAAAAATGCGAAAGATTTGTTTAAGAATTGAGGTTTAAGGAAGACAGGCGAATTAGAAATAATAGGAACGCGTTTTCAAACCTGTCCATTGGATCACGTTGTTGAACTATATTTTTAATATGAAACTGCGCAACGTTATTTATTTATTCCGGTCTGATGCAGGGGAAGATAGACAAAGCGCGCGAAGGTAGCCTCGCTGGAACGAGGGAAAGATCATTTTTGAAATAGAATTTTATTTGCAAGGTGAATCCGGTTTGTCGTGTTTCGTTTCACCGGGATAAAACTATTCTATGGCGTAGACAATTATGCAGAGAGAAACGGCTAAAAGATAGAATGTAGCTAAATTTCCCTGCTACTTTTTAAGAACATTTTGTCAGAAATAGTTTGCATGGCTTACAATTAGACGGTGAAACATGGCGATGCGACGGCCAGCTTCCTCGTCACCGTAGAAATCCTTGTACGACACTTTGTCGTATTTTGTTGGAAAACAGAAGGGCAAATTAAATGTAATTAAACTGTCGTAACCTGAATATGAATGTGAAATATAATTATACTACTATCGTAAGTACATAGAGACAGGAAACTTTCCACCATACGACAATATTGCAAGGAAAATCTAATGCTTAAAGAAAAGAATCTTTTCTCCTGTATTATGTAACTTCTTAATATTCTTTCAAGACCAATAATTTTCTCTCTCACGTTGCAATTAATCAATGCTAATTAATACGTTCTATTTATTTACTGTTGCACCTACTACTTGTTCAATGGGATCAAACTTAATGATTGTTGAGCTTGATGAACTTACTTGGCAAGCAGAGACGCGTCCAGTCAAGAGCAGCTGAAATTTCGTTTAACGCAATTTTCCTAAATGCCAGGATACTGTAGCGATGCAGATGGCAAAGATTTATGAGCAGTAAGAAGCTGCAACGCTACACAAAGGAATGGTAAAGAGAAGATTTCAGACACCCTGTACCGTTCCCGGTTTTCTAACAAATGCTACTCCTTCCCCTGCGATTTAAGCTTGAGAAACTGGGCCAATGTGGACTATTGAAACTTCCAATCGCAAAATTATCAAATTCTAAGCAACGTTTATCCAATTAACCTGCTGTCGTCGACGATAAACACATAGATATATATGTCGGGTTAGCGTTGGGTTTAGGGGCGTGTAACGAATCTTCATTCGGACTGGCCATCGTTGTTGTACCACAGAGATTACATTTACTCGTATAAATATGATTTTTACAGAGTTTGACAAATAGCCGTGGTGATTAGACGCTCGAGATGTTAACGACAACGTTCTTAGGTTCGATAACGAATCCACGGTCAACGGGCTAACTCTGTTGAAGCACGAAGTAACGTTTGCTGTGACGCTCGGTATAATACTGCGCGTAAAGACGATGTGAAAACTCTCCAAGGTGATGGCAAGAATAAAAGACTGACGGAAACTTTCCTCTCCTTACGATCGCGTTTGTTCGTTGCGTATTGGCCGGGGATACCAACAAAATTCCAGCCGCCGTTGCTGGACAGTCCCGCTTAGCGGCAACGTTGCTCCTGCCCGGGGGTTGATTGTTAATACAACGCGCGTCCCATAATATTGACACTTCTCTGTTAGGTAAAAACGTCCGTCCCGTGACCGTGGCTACGTTCAGCGACCAGTTGTGCCACCTCGAGCCCAAGGCCACCGTCACAAATCTCGGGCAAACATAATCGGATTGAATCGTAACGACTACTTGCAAGTTTCATTATTTAAGTACAGCTATAATAAATAGTGTAGACTAAAGTATTGGGGATGTTCCCAAAAATTCCGAAAGAAAGGCCCCGATGTCCTTTCGTCTCCGACATATATACTATGTGATCGTTTCTTCAATCAACAAGCAATTTTTAACATACGTACATCGACGATACTCGAAAAACTGAAGCAATTTGGAAATAACAAATGGACTAAATTTGTCGAAATCCTTTCGTTCGAAAATGATAATGGCAGGAAAGTAAGGTAAAGATAAAAGAAATTCTGTTACTTGTTCCTAGTGTTGTTTTAATTTGTCGGTGGAAAGTAATGAATATTCAAGATTTGAGAGGAGGAATTCAAATAAATTTACCCTCCCCTGCTACTTTTTGCTTATTAATAGAGCTGGATGTATCTAATTCCACCAGGGTGTCGAATATTACGCCAAAATTCCGGAATTCCTACTCTCTTAAATTAAAGTTATGTACAAGGTTCCCGCATTGCATATTTGCATATCTCATGCAACATGTGCCTCGTGTAGCACATACGAAATTCAAGAAACTGCTCGAAAGATTCTTATCGGTCTTCCTAATACACTACCTCGCCAACCTTGCAAAAATACAACACGAACTTGTAGCTTGTAAACAGCTGCAAACGGAGGATCTACGCAATTAAATTTCCCAAAATTTTCTTCTCGAAAATGCCACTGAATATTTCAATTAGAAACTTTGCAACTTCTGATCTGTTTAAGGGTGTTTTTCCATCTTGAGGTTTCGCTTGTTCGACGATACATTTTTATTTGTCGATATTTGGAATCAGCGTATTTGTTGATGTTAAGAAAAGAAAGAATCACACAGGTTTCACAGTGAAAAATGTAAGATCTCAGAGTTACAGAATTTTTAATCGTACGCTGAGAGGCTTAAGGGGCACGATAACCGTACGATGAAAAACGACGAAGCTGAACATTCTGAGATTCGCAGGGTTTAATTTGCAATTACGGGGGAATTTGGTGCGTTCGCATGGGCTCCAGACGTCGTTGCGAGCAAAAGAGCTATTAATATTCCCGCGGGATCGTTGGCGTATTTTCTAGGGGCTGGCGAATTTCGAAGCGAGAAAAAATGATCATTCGATTAATTGGGAAAATCTGCATATCCATTTGTTGGTCGATGGGGTCGCAGGCGAATTCATCGCTTGTTCCACGGCCACGTACGCGCATAAGCGCACGTGGGACACGCGACCGACGCCCACTAGGAAAATGCGATTTGCATAGAGCCGTTTAATTGAGGCATCGTTTCGCATTAGCGTTTGTCATTTAACTGGCCTTGTTTTCCGAATTTCCGATGCCAATTCGTCCAACGGTTACGCGCCCCGCATCTGCGCCATCTGCGTTCCTCTCCTCTTTCGGTAAACCATCGCGTTTCCCTTCGTTCGCCGAGGACCATGTTCGTCATCCTCTTGGAAAGTCAGATTTTCATTCGCAGCCCATCTGCCGTCCCCGCTTTCTTCGTGAAATTTCTTCATTTGGAGAATCTGATCTCCTAACTTGCAACTTGCAACTACCGAAATAGTCACAATGAACGGATCCCTAATTCTATGGGATTTTATGGGATTTTTGTGAAGGTACGTGGATTAAGAATTGCCCCTTCCACTCTCACGTTGTGTTTTTCTATCTTTTCGTTTCGACTTCTTCGATGTAAATGTTACGTTTTGGACATCGATACTTCAGCGGCGACGATGAAAATGAGCACCGGTGATTTTGTAATTAAAAGGGCGATGCTATTTTCCAGCGCGTAACATATTCACGATGTAGAATAACGAAATTCACGGGCACGAAAAGCGATGGAAAGTTACTGGTCTCATAATTGAAGCATCCAGGGACGCGACTAAAGCCGTGTTCAGGTAAGCGTAACTTGCAAAGCCGCACAAAAATTCTGCCATGAATTATAAAGTTGACTTAGCCTCGGTACCGAACTCTACTTCCAACTTATCGCTAAACTTGAGAAGTCTCGCTCTTGGGAATAGCATGCTCGAGCAAGGTTATGAAAAAGTTTCCTAGGTGTCTTGCTTCTCTTTCCAACCATCGATAAATGACAATACAACCAATTATTCAGATAAAAATTACATCATGTAGCAAGCGACGAAATTGTGTCAGTTATTTATTATTTATTATTGCTTAGTCCGTGCCTTTGAGCTTTGGACGAGCTTTCGCTTTTACATCTCGTTTACCTCTTATCCACTCTATTATATTGCTCTCCCTTAATTATACCGTCTCTAAAACTATGGCAACTTTTGGGCTTTAGCCTCCTTGCTGTGCTTCCTTATTGTCGTTCCTCCCCGTCTTCTATTGCCCTTCTCTTCTCCATTATCGTTTTTAGTTCCGTTGGTCCTTCTCCAGCCTCGTTTAGTACTTTTTCCGTGTCCTTTGGTCCTCCCGTTATTTCGCATTCTTCTATTACGTGTCTCGGGTCTTCTCCTTTCCTTTTGCATAGCCTGCATCTTTTTTCTTCATCTTCTTTCCAGCATTCCCTCGCTTTGGTCTCGTTTCCACGTCTGAATCTTGCTAATATCTTTCTGTCCTTCCACTTCATCCTCCCTTCCGAGTATTTTGGCAACTCTTCCTTGGCGATTTTTCTGTAATGCATGTTATATTTGGATTCCCTTATCCCTTTCCCCCTCTCTTCTGCTTCTCTCTTTCTTCTTTCTTCCATAATTTGGTCTGCCGTCATCCTTTCTTGCTCTTCTCTTGCTTCCATCTGTGACCCCCCATTTCTCACCCCTTCCAGTCCCTTCTTTCTCTTTCTTGCTCTTCTCCCTTCCTGGCCATTTGCCCAGTTTCTCTCTCTTTCCTTTATGCACTCCTTTACTAGTTCCTTTTTCGACTCTATGGCTTTCCCTTCATACCTTGCTGCTCTTCTTAATGCTTTTTCTTTGGTTTCTGTTGGCTTACGTTCTTCTATCAATATACAATTTGGTGTTGCCATATCTAAACCTAAGATCCATTGTCAGCTATTTGTAATCAGAGTTTCGTTTGCTCCTGAGAGGAGGAGTTTCTTACTTTTTGTTAACATGAAGGAAGACTGACGATCATCGCGAAGAGTAATGAGAGACAATTAGCGATAAAAGTAACGTATCATGGAAATAATTTGAAAGAAAGAATTTTTCACAACGATATCCATTGACGAGGAATTAAAAACCGATAGCCATTTGTCCTGAGAGGTTTCGAAATCCTCGAAATTTTCGTTTGCTTCGTTGGCCACGCTGTTCTTCATTTTCTCCAGGATCAAACCCAAGTCCATAAACGACCACTACAGACGATTGTTCGGCAAATATAGAAGCATTAGGCTTCAGGGGACACCCTAAGATTCGCGATAGAAACGGCGCAGAACTGATACGATAGGACGTTCGTAATTCACGCTAGATACGTTTACGTTTCGTGACGGAGACGCCGAGATATCTCGTCGGTCGTTTCCTGGACATCCGCTTGCAGAAACGAGCGGAACAATCATAACGCGTTATGAGCTGTCGCATAATTTTCAAGGAATCGCGTCCGTGTGTCCTGTTGGCTCGATAGGAGAAACGAGGGTCAGCTTCCTGGCGCGGAGTCGAAGAACATGAGGATGTGACGCACCCTCGTCCGATTGGCTGCTTCGTTTCTCGTCCAAAGGTCGAAGATCGCTTCGCTGTTCCTCGGCTTTCTACATAATTTGCAAAATTTCTTGATAAATAGATTTCTATGCGCAAGCTGATACGCAATGGCTGCAGGATTTACAACTTGGAACAGTTGAACAGTTGGAAAATACGAAACGGTGTCGCTTCAAATTTTACTTAGCGGGGAAATTGACGCGGCTGAGAAATTCGTCGCCTTCTTTTTATTTTTATTTTTTTACTCGCCCACGCTGCCGCGGAATTAATCGACTAAAACATTGAAATACACCGCTTGCAGCGTAGGGAAAGTGGCAAATTTCTCGTAGTCGTTTTTCCGCGTTAACACGATATCGCGTTATCCGACGATGCGGTCGTATCGCGCGTTATTCGGTTTGACAAAGTTTCCACGGCGTTTTCAAACGCGCAAGTTGACCCGAAACTGCTGCGTAAATCCTGGAAAATCGCCCGATAAAAACTTCGCTTCACTTGAAAGTTTCTACGCTCGTTATTTTTAACTATTTCGATTATTTACAATCTCCGTGCGACCGAGAAGAAAGCGGAAGCTAAACCTTTATGATTCTCGATAAATCTATTCACAAAAATATGTAAATTAAATAATGAATAGACGAAGATGAACTAGAAATTTATTGATACGTTGGAATCGTTTACAATTCAGTTTCCTGTACGTACTAAGGCACTTGCGCAAGCTTAGAAACCTGAATAATCATCAGGATGTTAATAATACATTTAATAATTGTTATTTCACTGGAAATCCGAAATTACGAAGGACCTACATTTGTTCTGTATTAATCTCACGAATTTATTATTAAATTATATTATTATTAATATAAATTATTGATATAATATAAATTAAATTACTATATTAATAATTCAATTAAATTTCTTCTCTCATTTATATTATTTATTTGATTATTTGATTCTATGAACGTCGTATTCCACGAATTAGAGTCAGATCTTTGGAAACTTCGCAGACACAGAGTTTTCCATTTAATCAACGCCAAATATTTTCCGCGAGATTAAGATGAAAAGATCTCGAGGACGACGTATAATAATCGATTCATCATCTTTCTACGATTCTTGCGAATAGTTTCCGCTAGTATTCCCAGTTTATGAATCGTTATCTCGCATTCCCGATAATACAGGTCGATTATCGCGTCTCGTGCGAGGCTCTAATTTCCCAGAAACTCGATCAAATTAACACTGAGATGCCCTAACTGTCAATTTTCATACAATTTTTACAATTGCAAGAAGTCGAAGCTCCCCCGGTCACCAGTGACCACCGTGGCAGATGATCAACATGTTGATATTCGTAAAAATGTACGTCAAAAAATTGAACACACCTTACATTTTCGAACATTGACCAATCCCTTTTCCTGTCTCGCATTTACTTTCAGACAGAGATTAAAAGGAGAATATTTTACACAGGACAAATATTAAATAATCGAAGGGATGGCTAGGAAGAAAGAAGAGTGGAGCTGGTCTTAAAGGGTCGTAAATTTTTCCCAGACTCGGTCCATCCGGGGAACTCGAACAGTTTTTCTTCTTCTCCCCTTTGTTCCCATCGTTCTTTGTCTGTGATCAGACCGGCGGTAGTTACCGATAATTAAAACGCATCCCCTCTCGTGTCCACTTGCACGTTTCATCGACGCTTTTAGGATTTGGCGGACGAACGATTCGATTTAAGTGGCATCGATCGATTTTTCTTTCAATTAGCAACTCCGGCAAAAGTGGTGGAATCGTAATTTCGTGTTCTGGGCCGCGCACCGTCCCTGCTCTAGACATTTCAGAGAAAAAGTGGGAACAAGTTTTGTTCTGCCGCGTCGCAAGCGAGATTCTCATTAGACGCTCGAATTGATAATCGAACCGAGAGATTCGTTCGCTGAAATTTCGTTTCCCATTGAACGAAGGAGGTTCGCTGAGATATTAAGCGCAGCAGCAGAGCCTGGCTTGTCCGAACTACCGGCCAAACAAAATCACTCGGATAATGAGATTTTCGAATGACAGAACAATCGCCTCTCCGATGTGAAATTTCATTTGTTCGATTAACGTGGACCGATCGTTTCTTGGAATATTTATGAACTCCGCATCTTTGTGGCAGCGCGATTCTTTCCGCGTGAGAAACTGCATAGAATCCACGAATTTCTCGAGAAACTCCCTGCGGTGTGAAAATCGCGAAAACAGTCGTCGCGCGTGTAAAAATGTGCCGCTTGGTAAAGGAAATATTCCTACTGCACATCTACGCGCCCCAACAAATTGCATCGATACTTTTTGCCAAGATAACTTCAATCGACAACTTCAATCAAGCGGCCAGCAATATTTTGCTCGCGTACGACTCGTCGTTTGCTCGTTGCCATATTCTATCGTCGGTGGAAAACGCCGAAGGAGTGGAACGTCGTGGAAACTCGAACTGGACGCATCATAGAAACTTTGTACGTACACATAATGGAGGAGAAAGGATCGACAGTGGAGTGGGAGCTGGCCAATTTTTGTTGTCACGTTACAACAATTTCTCGCCGTGAAAGAATCGCCGGCGAATGAAACGAATTCCGAACGATCCCGGGATGGAAATTCCTGCGATCCGCGTAATTCCGGCCGTGTGATGTACGCGGCAATGAAAACGCGTGGCAGGCGAGGCACGGGGCTCATAAAATATCTATAAACCGAGTTTCGGCCACCGAATTGAACGGCCAACGTAAACGCCGTATTTTCAAGCCGGCCTCCGTGACATTTTCGTAATTGAATCATACTTCCGGCCCGCCGCCACGCGTTTTATGGCTGCCATTACGCCATAAATAAAGGACGGTCTGATGAAACTTGATGACGTTCCAAGCCGTCGCAACCAGCCCTTCCACGGGGCTATGAAAGACTCTGAGTGGAATGACAATCGCCATACCGCCGTTAACATGACGAAGGAATGGCGTTATAGTTTGGTCGGTTGATCGATAGCAGGTTAAAGTCGCCGGGATATCGCGCGTGTATTCCAACAGCGGCACGAACCCAACGAGAATTTTCAGAGGAAGCGCGGAACAGCTCGCGAGAAATTATTTAGCACGCGCGCGATGTTGGTGGAAGGAACAGACCGTGGAAGGTACGTTCTACTCGTCGCAAACTTACGACTCAATCCTGGCAAACTGGATTTTTATGAATCCATATGTTGGATGAAAGATTAAAACCTTGGGGGAAAATTGTTTTATCCGTGGAAAGCGCAGTACTTTAGAGCTTAGATACTTCATACGTGAAAAACATCGGGATTTCGCAAGAAGCAAACAGTGTTACGTCGGCCGACTCTTTACCTAAACCAGACCACACGCCGCGGGCAAGATGGCATTCAGATGTCCTCAGATCCTTACCGCGTATCCTCAATAGTCTCAAGTATCCTCCATAGATCTCAGGAATTTTCTAGTTAAGGTCCTTCAGACCGAACAAATATTCTTTCACTGAATTGTTTTCTAGAGTTTATTGTCCACCGCGGGTTGACACGGGAAAGTTGCCTTTTCTCACGTATGAGGCCTCCCACTAGCAACTTTATCTCGAGGGCGGTTAGCATCCTTCCTCACCCACCACCATAGCAAATAATCAATTAACAACGAAGCCTATTTCCCTCACTCTCCTAGCCAAAATTGTCATCAACAAATCCGATGGTCCTGTGGGCTAGACACACCCATCCTTGGCTTTCCTCCGCCACAGCATCGTCACCGAACTTCACTGATTTTCCATCTTTCAAACAGTCAACATCTTTCGACCGGGTTTCCACCCTTAGATCAGTCACTTGCTAGACTTATACATACGCAGCAGGCTAACTATCTTCTTTACAAAGTTGTTGGAATAAACTGTGATTTATAAGTTGTTATATCAGTGTCATATTTAATTCAACTACCTCTATTGTCCTAATCGACGATCGCGTCTCTCCGCGAGTGGTCGAAACATATAGACAGGCAGAATTTAACACTAACAGTACCAGGCCCGGTACCAAAATTTAATTTCAAGCTGTATGTTCATCGTTATTTTTCGTCTAGCCGTATGTAAATTCTCCCGCGAACGTGTCTTTTACAACAGTGCACCTTCATAGAAACGTGGAACCAAGTCTGTGAAATGTCGCGGTGTTTATCTCGACAGAAGAAAATGAATCGTACGTAATTCTACAAAATAATATAAAACAAAAACGTTGTGCGTTTATTATTTCCTCATAAAACGAAGAAACTTTTCCACCAATCTAATATTATCCGATTAATTAGTTTCTGACGACGAAAAGAAGAAAAAGAAGAAAACTAGCCTGTTCGCAGCTACGTTTAAATTTTTCAATTTCCACTCAGCCAGCGGATAATTAATCGGACGAGAAAGTAGAATCAACGATGAAACAAAGCGAATAGAAAGCAGAAAACGCAAGATGTATCGTAAGCTTCGGTGTACCGACGCTGGCGAATATTTCCGTTTCGACTAATAATGAACCCCAGAACGTTTCCATTCTACCTCGTTTCTATAAATTTTATGCGATTTCCTAGCAAATTGTATAGTGTTCGTTTCGAAGCGAATCGCGTAACGTATTAGCTTTGCGCTCGTTTCCTCGGGAAAATGAAGGACAGCTGTTACACGTTCGATTCGGGCCAACGTGGTTGTTACGGATTCATTGCAAGATCACACCGGCCATTGTTCGGTTACGCGGGCGGTTTTAAATTCATTTCATCCGTTGTAATTCGCCAACAAAACGAGCTTTTCAATTGAAATCTCTTCGATTTCTCATCAAACGATACAATAGCGTTAGTAGCTGCTTCGCCCGTAGGTCGCAAGATATTTCTGTAGCGAATACCGCGGGTAAATAATCGGTGAACAGTCGATTTAACAATTTCTGTACCATGCGATCATCTCGCGATTAGTTTAGTCGACTTTATCGCGAAGAAAAGAAGAGATACAACGTTGTGAATAATTATAAATTCAATTCTAAATATTTTTAGACCTTTCATGATACTAAGACGAAAATTGAAGAAATCGTTCGCATAATTTCGTGTTATAATGTAAAACTAACCCGAAGACACAACAATTTTCTTCTTTCGAAGTCTGTGGAAGATTAAACTTCCTGTTAAAATTGGATTTATCGCTGTGAAGAGAGAAACAGTCGATTTAACAATTTCTGTATCATGCGATCATCTCGCGATTAGTTTAGTCGACTTTATCGCGAAGAAAAGAAGAGATATAACGTTGTGAATAATTATAAATTCAATTCTAAATATTTTTAAACCTTTCGCGATACTAAGACGAAAATTGAAGAAATCGTTCGCATAATTTCGTGTTATAATGTAAAACTAACCCGAAGACACAACAATTTTCTTCTTTCGAAGTCTATGGAAGATTAAACTTCCTGTTAAAATTAGATTTGTCGTTGTGAAGAGAGAAACAGTCGATTTAACAATTTCTGTATCATGCGATCATCTCGCGATTAGTTTAGTCGACTTTATCGCGAAGAAGAGAAGATATACAACGTTGTGAATAATTGTAAACTCAATTCTAAATATTTTTAGACCTTTCATGATACTAAGACGAAAATTGAAGAAATCGTTCGCATAATTTCGTGTTATAATGTAAAACTAAACCGAAGACACAACAATTTTCTTCTTTCGAAGTCTGTGAAAGATTAAACTTCCTGTTAAAATTAGATTTGTCGTTGTGAAGAGAGAAACAGTCGATTTAACAATTTCTGTATCATGCGATCATCTCGCGATTAGTTTAGTCGACTTTATCGCGAAGAAAAGAAGAGATACAACGTTGTGAATAATTATAAATTCAATTCTNAAATATTTTTAAACCTTTCGTGATACTAAGACGAAAATTGAAGAAATCGTTCGCATAATTTCGTGTTATAATGTAAAACTAACCCGAAGACACAACAATTTTCTTCTTTCGAAGTCTATGGAAGATTAAACTTCCTGTTAAAATTAGATTTGTCGTTGTGAAGAGAGAAACAGTCGATTTAACAATTTCTGTATCATGCGATCATCTCGCGATTAGTTTAGTCGACTTTATCGCGAAGAAGAGAAGATATACAACGTTGTGAATAATTGTAAACTCAATTCTAAATATTTTTAGACCTTTCGTGATACTAAGACGAAAATTGAAGAAATCGTTCGCATAATTTCGTGTTATAATGTAAAACTAAACCGAAGACACAACAAACAACAATTTTCTTCTTTCGAAGTCCGTGGAAGATTAAACTTCCTGTTAAAATTAGATTTGTCGTTGTGAAGAGAGAAACAGTCGATTTAACAATTTCTGTATCATGCGATTATCTCGCGATTAGTTTAGTCGACTTTATCGCGAAGAAAAGAAGAGATACAACGTTGTGAATAATTATAAATTCAATTCTAAATATTTTTAGACCTTTCGTGATACTAAGACGAAAATTGAAGAAATCGTTCGCATAATTTCGTGTTATAATGTAAAACTAACCCGAAGACACAACAATTTTCTTCTTTCGAAGTCTGTGAAAGATTAAACTTCCTGTTAAAATTAGATTTGTCGTTGTGAAGAGAGAAACAGTCGATTTAACAATTTCTGTACCATGCGATCATCTCGCGATTAGTTTAGTCGACTTTATCGCGAAGAAAAGAAGAGATACAACGCTGTGAATAATTGTAAACTCAATTCTAAATATTTTTAAACCTTTCGTGATACTAAGACGAAAATTGAAGAAATCGTTCGCATAATTTCGTGTTATAATGTAAAACTAACCCGAAGACACAACAATTTTCTTCTTTCGAAGTCTATGGAAGATTAAACTTCCCGTTAAAGTTGGATTTTTCGCTGTGAAGAGATGCGAACTCCATGTTAATTTTCTTACGTTTTCACTCGGTCTTTAGTGGATCTTTCTTTGTTTTTCATCGCTTCTATTAATCCGTTAGGTACACTATCCGCTAGCTGATTGAAAGTTTCGCTTTGAATATCCACACTCGCGGATTTTGTTCTTTTCTCAAGTTGAACGGTATCTTGCACAGTTGAACTCTCCTAACCCTAAACTTTCCTCACTGCAATTGCCCACAGGCTCGTGTTCGGATGAAGACTCGATGCTGGCAATAATTCTATTTCGAAATTGCTGAAATACTTTTTCATAGGAATAGAATCATTGTCCTGCTGAAAAATCATCCTTTTGTCTTTTATTTCGGCTACGGAAGACGATAATTCGCCATGTAACGTCTCCTGTTATCCCATAGCGCCCGATTTTTACCTTCTACAAAAACAATTCCACTCGATATATCCAGACACGACCAGTGGTTTCTTAAAAATATCGAAGCAACGCAGAAAATCTGTTTCTGTTTATAATCCACAGCAACGTATTCGCAGCATCGAAAGCAACGAAAGCAGAAGAATACAAATTTTATCGAGAACATTACGAACATTTCCCGGATTAAACGAATCTCGTCTCAGGCCGAACAGACAAACGTAATCATCGTTAACATAACGAAGTCGATTATACTTGTCGAAAATGGTCCCTTCGATTATCCGCCCTCGTTATTTTCGCCAGGTTCGACTCTAGACGAAACTTTTCTATCAGCGTTAAACGAGAACTTTAAGGAAATTTCCAGCTCCGTGAAAGAGGCCCTTTTAATTAATTGAATGGCGCGATCGTTATAGCCAGTGGAAGGCAATAATTACACCTTCCGTCCGGCTTGTGTTCGACGATAAACGACGACGAGGTGCGACGAACAAAAATCCGCGCCGGTAAAAGTCGAGGAAGATGGCAGTCGTCATTCGAGCTGCTAACTATTCGGCTTAAAATTAAATCGATCATTGTGTCAACTGTACTGTGATCCTAATTTTACATTGGTTACGCTGCTGATCATAAAGTGGCTCAAAGTTGGAAAGTGTCCCAACACCGTGTTATACAAAACATTTTGAAATTTCATCAGCTGTGTATGTGAATATTTGGGTAAAATACCAACAAAATTGGAGACCTGAAACCGCCATTCCATTAAATTGACAACGTTGCTACGTTAGCATTTTCGTTACTTCGACCAACACTCATTTTTCAATCTCCAACGTTGTTTACACGATCTGGAAGGATCACATTCTTCGTCGATTGATAACAATTTGTAAAATATGTCCACTGTTTGGTGGACGACGGCTCGCAAAGGTACTTCGCTTCTGTGAATTCCAAATGAAACGGTTAAGTGAAAAGCGCAGGTGAACTGGTTCTCCGTAAAACGAAACGTTGCCAACAACTCGTCACGTTCCTCAAGATGGAAAAAACGAAGGAGGGATGAAACGTAAAGGGGGAGGGGTTGGAAGGAGAAAAAGAGCGATAACGTTCGTTCGCACCAGACGTCCCAATTAAAATCTGAAGATTTATTCGCCAGAGTTTCGGGGATTAGTCGATGGTGGCAGCCGACTTTTCGACGTTTCAAGACACTCTGGATGATCGTGGCTGAACAATTAAGGACCAAATAGGCCGGATTTTAATTAATGCGAATGCCGAACCGATAATGTCGGTTATTGCCGTGAACGGGTTTTTCGGTGTGCGCGTAATTAACACGGGCCGGCTAATTAGCCAAGCGCGTTAAAAGACATTTAATTACTGAACTACACGCGAAACCATCTAATTAGGCTGGTTCTCGGATCTGTTTGAACCTCGAAATATGACAGATATTCGATAACTTGCAATTTCGATGAAATTTTCCTAAAAATTATATCTTAATGGAAGGTGATTTATTAACAATCAAGTGGATCAACAGATACGAAATTATTAATATTATTGCAGTCCATAAATGTCTCGTTAGAATTAAAATGCCTACGTAAATCATTAGTTTGATGATTATTACACAGACTCATCTTCCATTTTCCATCGTCTCCTCGTTACTATTGTAGATAGAAGCTTTTCAAAAAATTGTTTAATCCTCGATAGCGGTTTCTTACGTGGTGTTCAACCATGCAATGTGAAAACAACAACATTTCGTTTTCTTCAACAGCAGTTGACCTTTTCTTTAGGACAGCGCGTGAAATATGTTGAACGCGAATTATCGTCTCTCGTCGTCGATGTGCTAACAAATGTCCTTTCGGAATCTCATTTGGAGAAATGTTTTTGGACACGCGCGGCTCATATAACGCTGTGTCTGCTACACACAAAGTCATAGAACGAAAGAACTATTAAATTGAGGAATATTCGTATATGAAATAACCATCTAACACTTTAACACTGTATCGGGCAATCTCTGCCAGCGAACGGGGTTACAGAGAGAGAGAAAAAAAAGGGGTCGGCGAGCACTTTCGTCGCGCTAGACAGTGGGTTCAATTAAATCGCGACACCCTTTGGCCGCGGCGCAATATCGAGTATTTGCCAGCCGAGAGAATTGGCCAGCGGGTCGAAAGGTCCTTCGGGGAATTTCACGATCGCGCAAAAACTAATTATCGCGCGGCAACCTTTGTCGCGTTCATTTTATTATTCGCGCGAGCTCGCCAACATGGCGATCAAATTTACACAATCCACATACTTATTAAATGCTATAAATACGAAAAACAGAACGCACACTCGTTTAGGATCACAGAGAAATCGTTGACGATTGACTCGTGGTAAGATGGTTGGCCTTCGTGTTGCCACGAAGATGCCAGTTGCCTGCAGCCCGACGAACGTGGCGATGAGGTTCCACGTGAATTCTAAGGCGACTAAATGCAAATTCATCAGCGGACGATGGGAAACTTGATCTTGAAACTTGCAACTTCACGTACAGTTTTACATGCAATTGTCAAACCTGATAAAATTGGCGTTAACAGTTTGACTGCCACGCCGAAATCGCGTGTTTTGCTCAGGACGCCACGGCAGTATTTTTATTATTCAAAGCATATAATGGTAAAATAATAATAAATTGATGGTGTAAGACAACATTCTTCCCCAATGGACCATTTATCTTATTGATGGTCATTGATGACCACCGTGGCACCTTGGTACAGTTGATAGCGACATATTGTAACAAGGCTTCGTTTATTTCAACAAATCATTGGCATTCGTCATTTCGTCGTAAGCAGAACGTGCAGAATATATTGTTGGAACGTGTAGAAGATATTAGTAAACGGTATTACGATTATTTTTATGATTTCGACGAGACGTTCGACTGAAATGGTAGAGGTCCGGGGAAAAAATTATGTTCGTGGTAAAGCAATGGTAGTGGTAGATTACAAGAGAGGAAAATGTGCTGTAGATTTATCAGATCAAATGATAGCATATTCTACGCCACATAGAAGAACCCTCAAGTGGTATACAAAATTAGCTTTAGAGTTATCGTTAAATACGTCGATTTCAAACGCGGTGATACTCTATAAACAAGCAACAGAAACAAAAATCAAGGTACCAGATTTTAGAATGGCACTCGCGATGCACCTTACACAGTGCCATTCGCCAGAACCGTCAAGTATACTTATTCGATAAAGATTGACACACGAAATGCAGAAGAAAGAAGGGCAAGCGTAGCTGGCACGAAAATTTTGCAGAGAGTGTTATAAAAAAATGTTAAACAGTTAGGATGAAAAATTGCTAAGAATCGGACCAAAAAGGTGACCACCTATCGTCCAGATTGTATCGATGAGCCACATTTATGTTTAGAGTATCTCAACACAGTGCACCGTTAGATGCAACATTTGTTCTCATTTTTTTTTTTATCGATGTTCTAATAAAAATGTTTAATTGTTCAATGGGGCACTTTTTGTTTCAAAGTATCTTCTATTTATCGGTTATATTCAAAATGCCCTAACTGTCAATTTTCATACAATTTTTACAATCGCTCACCAATGACCACCCATGGCGTCACAGGAGAAACCGTAGCCGGGTCGTATATGACCAACGTGGCAAAGTGTTAATGATCGAATTATAAATGTACAGCGCGTATTCTACAAGTATTTTCCTATTGTTACAACCGAAACACGCTACATCACGTTCCTTCTCTAGTTTTCCCAAAAATGCTATCACACGGTATCAAACTTGTCGCTAGAACCCATTTTAATTATAAGATTTTATCAAAGAATGTAATGGCACTAAATCGTACATTTCTTTCATTTAAGCAAATACTACCCTTATAACGTAGGCTAGATAAATTAATAGGGTTAATAAAAAATCGTTGGTAATTAAGAGATGTAATTTGGAAAAATCGCTTCGTCTTCTCGACAGTTTCCTTCCGCGCGCGCAATTTACGGTGGTTACAGCGCGATAAACGCGCAGTATCGCTCGGTTTGTTACTAATACCTAATTGCTGGTTAAGCAATTCCAGTAGCGGAATATTTTCGTAGCCGAACAAACCCGTATTTGCATACTCGCGAGTACGCGGGTCAGCTCGTTGTCATTTGCACGCCGGCCACTCTAATTGAAACTCGTTATATCCCGAATTATTCCCACTGCTCCGCATTATCGCATTACCGATTTAATGTTCGCGTTCCGTTTAGTTGGCGTCGCTAAGCTTTTTAACCAAGCTGAACGGAATGCTATTGTCACGGGATCGCGCTTCCTGCAGCGAGTTAACGAACGGGAGAGCGAATTTCACGGTTTCCAGCGTTTGTCTTAATTTTCCCGCGTTTCGCCTTGTTGCAGGTTGTCGGAACGTTCGCCAGTTTCTTTCCCTCGTTCGGCCATTGAACGCGAAAACGAATAAAAATTCGCCGTCGTATGGTCGCGTCCGGTTTCTCCTCGTTACCTGATTATTATGCATCGACGAGTCCTATGTTTCGCATAATTGGATTAGAACTGGATTACAGTCTCGTATAATCTGCGTACAAACGAGCAAAAATCTGTGGCGACACTCGATAGCAAATACCACCACTCGACATTAACTAGCATCGGACGACTGTAGCGCAGTGGTTAGCGCCTTAGGTTTACGAACGTTCGGCACCCGGGTTCGAATCCCGACGCCCGTAGTTTCCGATTTTTCTTCCACGATCATTAAATAGGAAGAAAATACAGCAATATCCCAGCAGCTACTATTATCACGGACAACACCTCAAATTTTTCGGATGGTTGGTTGATATTTAAGACCTTGAAACCGACCAGGTTTCATGAGAATTTGTTGCATGTTCAAGGTGCCAAATAGAATGGAGGAATGACGGTTCGTCGTAACTTACGAATCAGAATTGAACAGCAATTCATAGTGCGTTCACCGGTGCGTAATTCCATTATAATTTGCACGATAGAATTTATATTTGCAATATACAAAAAACGTCGGTTTATCATTGGAACTTGAAACGTGTTTCGGTATATCAGGAACGTTGAGAAAGCAGCGGATAGATCATTTGAACCGAAGAAAAGAGATATTCTGACAATGCCAACGCCCGCTCCTAAACACATTTCCGTGAACCTCGTTTGAAAAGCTGGCGATTGTGAACCGTTGTTAACCCATTGCCATCGTTATCATCGCGTACCTCAAAATCAAAACATCAAACCGTAATTATTAGGGATTAGTATCAAATATTTAAACGCACACGTAGGCGTATTCCACGCTCGTTATTAACACTCTGTTATTACGTTGATCCATTTATTAAACGCGTAATTATTTGATGCATAGCGATGTTTACCGTAACACGTTACACCAAATGCATGTAAATCTTCAGCTACGAGTCGAATTATCATCGCTGTACTCGGTCTGCTATTTATTTAATGCAAGCACTATCGTAGATTTAACGCATACACCGGTGGTTGAGCTCGCCTCGCTCACCCCCACGCGGCCTCTGTACGTGTATTTTCCACGAAATCGGTGGGAAAGGGCCGTTGGCCGCGAATTATGCATCTCAATTTTACCATTTCCATCGAACCCCGACCGCAACCATTCAAACTATTGAATTATTTATCGGCCGGATGCAGCAAGACGCGAAATTTTCTTCTCCAACTGGAACGCTGCTCCTTCGAATACAGTTCCACTGGAATAGTAACTCGCCTAACTGCTATTTGATTTTCACCGTTCCCTCCGACCCTGAATAATTCCATTTTACCACACTTTGATATTTTATAGCTGCGCGTAGCGTGAATTTTTATTGTTTCGTCGCTTAACGCCAATTAAGAATCCGGTGATAAAACCTGGCGATATCCTGGTCGTCTTGCAGACTATGAAACTAACTATAACTAAATAGCCGGTATTTCTAAAGAAATTAAACACTCGTGTGATTAAATTTAAGCTGTGAAAGTCTTCGCTTACATCGTTACGATTTTCAGCTATTTTGTTAAACATCCGTCGAACAGCGCGTAACTAAATTTACTTGTCGCTATTAACGTTCGATTCCCTTAGAAGTTTCGAAATTAGAGAACAAGTCGGTTAATAGGTTGGAGACATTGCAGGAAGCTTAATGGAAAATGGTATTAAATGATAATACACGACGTCGTCTAAAACACTTTGAGTCTGCCGATTAATAAAATACCGCGTTTAAAATCTATATTTCCATGTTATATAATTTAATTTGATTATAAAATGTTGAATTTTCTACGAGAAACCCCGGGCGCATTTTTCCTTTATCGGAACAAATTTCAACGCGTACACGTTGAAAAATAATTACCCTTGTTAAAGTCGCTAATATTAAATAAACAAGAATATCGACGAGTTTATCGCGAATTAAATTACACCACACAGTATACGTACGTAGCTCATCGTACGCGCATATTCCGCGAATAAATCGCTTCATACATGTGCCATTTTCATTTCGTTCAATGATGGAATACCTTGCCGATTCGTTGTTAAAGGTAACGCGCAAACAAATATTTTTAACAACGGACCAATTTCGAACGCGTAATAGCGTTCGCGTAAATATCGTAGAAACACTTGGCAACGGTGGATTCAAAGGAAAATCTCATTTCACGCAATCGTAATTCATTTTTACGACTCGCAAGGAAACTTTATAAAAACGATTCATTTGATTCGGTAAGTAATGGCCTTGCATTATTCTGTTCGATTCTCGGTACGAGCCCCTCATCTTTCTTACGTTATTGCTGCAATAAAAATAAAGCAAACGATACAGGCCCCTAACTATTTCAGATACGTTTTTTCTTTTAACCTCTTCCACGTAGAAATGTTTCGTTTCTTTCGGAAGAGAGTTTCTTCCTTTCCGATTTCAAAGATTCCGATTGAACAAAATTTTACATCTTTAGACTTTTCAATTCTTCAGCTTACGCTCAATTACGTCGCTTGGTCGTCAATGGATCGATACAGAAAATTGCACGCGTGTCTTGCGCTCGTTGGCAACACGCAATTTCACAGAGGCGCTCGAAAAGCGGGAGAAAAAAATCGACGCGTACCAAAAACTGACTGACTTGTTTTACGACATGCACCTTCCCGGAAACCATCAGATTTATCTACCGGATTTGCCGTGTTCGCTCGTTTCGCACGTTGACACACGCCAGTGTGCGCTGTCCCGTGTATTTATTACCTAACTAACGAACGCTAACCGAACAGAAAGAAATCGCAAGTCGAAGTTTATCTACGATTCGGACGGTCCGCGACACGAGACGATCGAGGGTTCCGTGTTTATCTTTCATTTCTGGGCGAACAGAATTTTTTACAAGTCATTCGATATTCGTCCGAACGATATATTAGGTTATCCTATAGGTTTCTTTCGTTTTAGGAGGAAATAATAGATCACGACATTTTTTGTTTCAAGAAACGTGTTCTACGACAGTTAGATCGAAGATAAAGACCACAACATTCGATGGATTAGGTTTCATGTTTGTATCAACATAGTCAGATAGCCAAGCTAATAGTAGAATACGTGGAATTGTAGAGGAAAGCGACTTGTAAATTGTACAACAATAATCTACAGTTGGAAGAAGCAACTGGACTGACTAGAAGACTGTGATTATACTGTGACAACAGAATTTTGATATTCTTTCTACTGATACATCATTTGCCAAGAAACTGAAATGCTCGCAACAAAGGAAACACTTTGTCGATATTTATCTTCCTGCCGGAAGAGAAAAAAACGCCCTGGTATTTTTTGTTTCTGTTGGGGAAGATATTGGGGAAATATTTATTATTCCAAATGTTGGAAAATTTGTAGTAAAATAAGGATACGAGTTATAGTTGCAAGTTTTTAGAGTATGATATAAAAAGACGAAAGGGAAGGGGGAGGAAAACACTTTTATCTTTACGTATGTCGTTTAAATAAATTTTATGAAACGGTTTGATACGTAAAAAATTGTATTTGTTGACTCTAGTGAAAGAAAAATATCTCGTCGTAGTTACGGTCGCAATGTTACGTAGAATGCGGCGTATATTTTATTACCGAGTGACAGACACACTTGCGTTGAATATTCCGTTACAACTTGCAAATTCGTGAAAAGAAAGTCGAACTAACTTTTCCTAGCTGCGCCACGTTCACTTTATACGCCATCGATGCAGGCGAATGCAGAAAGCGTAAAAATATACACGCGAAAAACCTACGAGATCAAAATAAACAATCGTTACGGATCCAACCGTTGCCGGAAATATTTGTTGAAATTTTGATTTTTTGCAGACACGTTCGCGTCCTTTTTTCGTTAACAAAATAAAAAAAGAATAGAGAAACAGTAAAAAGCGTGGCTCGCCGGTTGACTGCGTCGTTTGTGACGAACTCGAGGCGTTCGAAAAAAGCTTTTGTTTTGTCGCGACGATGTAAAACAACGTTTAAACGTTTGCGTGCTGGCAAACACGCGTCGATTTCAATGGAAATTTAATTGAAACCTGGTGATTTCATTTTACGCGAATAAGGACGGATCATTCACATAATCGAGTAGTGAAACTTCATTACACGAATTTAGCTTACTTACAACAAGATTTTGTGAACAAATATGACGGCAATTTGTAATTTGTGTAATCTGTTCTTCGTGTTGTAGAAGAATTTAGTGTTCTTAATCCCTTCAGAGATAAATTTATTCGGACCAGGAGAACATAATTACCTCTTTCGTTTTTCTGAGTAGTTACAGATAATTGTATAATATTAAAAGCACGTAAGTGTGAAGTTAAACATTTGCGGAAAGATTTTACGTAATACGTAACGAATCGTGAACGTCGAGCATTGATATAATCGAAAAACAGAATAAGGAAAAGAGAGAAAAGGCCAAAGAGAAAATTAAATCGCTAACATGCTCTTCTATAATAATATTTTAACATCAATATTGCAATACGGAAAAATGAAAAAATTGGAAGCAACCAAACTGCAAATAAAACAATCACTTCGCTGCTTGTAAAGATAACTTTTAGTGTGATAAGCATAAATCAAGTAGCAAATAGCATAAATTGAATTTGCCCAAACTCTTCTTGAAATCTAACAAAGTGATTCTTTATTTTGTCGAAAAAACCTTTACGTATTTTTCGTTCGCATTCGTCGCTTTTTTTCAATGGCGTGTTTATCGCTACGTCGAAACTCCGCCGGGTAGCAGTTAATTTCGTTTAAAGTAAAAAACTATTCCGAAATGTATACACACAGCAGCGAGCCAGTTGCTCTGTTATTATCTCGTTCTCAACGGCTCAAATTTCAGGGACGACCGACTACTTACTCTCGACCCAGTACGTCATAATTACTCGCGAAAAGTATTGCAAACGAAAGTTGTAACCAGACGTGCCGTTAGTAGCCACTCGAGAACCACCATTTTTCGCGAAACTTCATTTTCCCTCGTGCACGCCCGCTTCTTTTTGTTTCGCCGTTTCAACGTTTCGTTCCTAACATTAATGACCAGTCCTGGTAAATTTTTCCGTTGCAACAAGGAAATCGAGGGATCAGGAAACGAAGCACACTGCTTCGTGTCATTAGAGACAATAATGACCTAATCTTAAAAACTATTGTAGATAGAAAATATATTGTATTCTAAAAATATTTTTCGTTACTTTTACGTTAGAATTTTCCATAATGTTGAAATACTTTCGTGAGAGACTATAACCAGTTAAGAGGTTAATAGCGCCGCGATATCACAATGAGAAGGAGCTTTGTCATTTGCATTTTGGAAAATCTGACCAGGATTCAAGGGACGCGAGGCAATTAACGTGGCGTCCGTTCTTTCAAATCTTGTTACGGTAACGCTTTAATTAAGACGCGATCTAACGACGATCCCGAATCGACGCAACCCTTCCCCGACGATAATCAAAGGCCTCGTTAGACTCCCACTTTCTCTGGAATTAAACCGCAAATCGGGCCTGCAATTTTGCCGTACAAATTCCACGCCGCAGAGCGAAATTCCGGCATTATTGCCGTAATCACGAAACGATAACGAGACACCTTTTGACCGGGACTCTGCGAACGAATGGCGTTTCATTCCTAAAACGAATTTCGTTTGGCGGAAATTTAAACAAAACCCGAAACAACGTAGCGTTCTACAACTGTCGTTAGTGCTTTAAGATAAAAAAGATTGACGCAAAATTTTGACGGGATGAAACTTCACGATAAATTCAGGTAAAACGATGCGAAATTAGAACGAAGCTTATAATGGGAATATATTTAGTTTGCTTGTCTGTTGTCATAAAATGAGATATACAGAATATATTAAAAAATATAATATATGTAATAAGAAACTTCGTATTATTCATGTTATTATGGATACAATATCACAATATGTATATTTAAATCTCATCCGAAAGAGATTATTGTATGCAGAACACAGTTTAACTGTATTTTGAATTCTTATTTATCAGATCACAATTGATAAATTGAGATTAGGATGATTATCCTCATTTGAAAGAATTTTGTGACTGTCACTTGTTTAATATACTTTACATCTTATGTACATTTTAAATATGGTACGCAAAATCGAAGTTGCAAGGAACAATAATAAGAATTCAACATTTCAATAACGCCTTTCACGATTATAGTTAAATATTTTTCAAAATGTAGCATGAGTGTTACATCTAGCACCCCTCAAATACAAGTTTACCAATCTATAATATACGTACTAGTAGATTGACAAATTACGATTTACAGATTACATAGAATTCTATTTTATGATTTTATAATTTTTCGTTAAATAGGATAATCAAATAACTTGCAATTAGTAAGATTTCATTTGTTTTATCGTCAAGCTTGTGCAAGGGAACATATTAATACTGGTAACTTTAGTGACTTGCAAAATTTCAATAGTGCAAGACAGGCCAGATATTCAATTGCAATTAGTTGCCATCCATATTTTCATCAGTCATGCAATAACCTTATGCTATCAATTACGAATTAAAATGTTATGAAATCACAACTCACCCAACGCCAAGGTTACGACTTCTTTCCGAAGATCCATTGCAATCTCGAGTTCGTTGTTTGAGACGTCGAGTCGCCACAAAACATAAACACCACTTTATTACAGCCGACGTAAACAAAAGATAACATATTAGCGAAATATTTTTCAAATTCTCGCACAACAAACACAGGCTTACACACTCACTGTTTTAAAGTCACAGTCTGTCTTCGAACTTTCGCCAAATAACGCGATACGTACACATACACGTCCCACGAAATCAGTTTTTGACGAAAATACATACGTGACATGCTATGTTGCGACCGAACGTGAATTTCTCGCGGGAAATACCTCGATATCGTTTACTTATGCGTCTCTCAAATGCGAATTTTACTATACACTTCGTTTAAGGCACGCCATTTTGCAAAACGATTATCGAAAGATCACTGCTTATACCGAGATTGAGAATTGATTCGCAGGAAGCTAGACGCCGCGATTTCTTCCCGCGTTTTACTTTCTTCCGGTGCTGTGATTGGTTGATTTCCTGCTGCTATATTTGCCAGTTTCGCCGAGAATCGTGAATACGTACGTCGGAAGCAATACGGGGTAATTATTTAACTTATTTCGTAATATTATTTAACATATATCGTGAAAAGTTCTGAATATTCGGATTCTTTGGTTATCGTTTTATCGTGTATTAGCATTATCAGCTCTCGATATCGAATTAACAAACAGAATTTCTCTTATATAAAGAAAGACACATTAAGTATATATATATATTTCAAACAATGCAATTAAAAATTTTAATTGGAATATATGTATATTGAAATTCAGTATACGATTTTGTTAAATTCAATTATTATTATCCAAAGAATTGATATTAATTTGGTAGTATAAAATTTGATCAGGAAGTAAAAAGAATATTAATAGTCGAAATACTTTCGTGTGCTACCGTACGTAGTTCAATAGTTTACATACGACGAAAATACATACGTGAATTATTATGTTGCAACCAAACGTGAATTTCTCGCGGGAAATATCTCGATATCGTTTACTTATGCGTCTCTCAAATGCGAATTTTATTATACACTTCGTTAAAGCACGCCATCTTGCAAAACGACTATTGGGAGTTTACTGCTTATATCGAGATCGAGAATCGATTCGCAGGAAGTTGACGTCACGATTTCTTCCCGCGCTTTACTTTCTTCCGGCGCTGTGATTGGTTGATTTCCTGCTGCCATATTTAGTCTCGCCGAAAATCTCAAATACGTACGTCGCAAGCAATACGGGGCAATTATTTAACTTATTTCATAATGTTATTTATCATATATCGCGAAAAGTTCTGAATATTCAGATTCTTCGGTTATCGTTTCATCGTGTATTAACATTATCACCTCTCGATATCGAATTAAAAAACAGAATTCTTCTCATATAAAGTAAGTCACATTAAGTATATGTATATGTATGTTCGAAGCAATGCAATTAAAAATTTGTCTATTTTAATTGGAATTATTTATCAAAATACAGACATTTTACCAAACATTTATTTTATAAATCATATATATATATACATATGAATATATATATACGCATATATACATGTGAATATATATATACACACACGCATTATATACACATGAATATACACGCATATAGACACAATGAAATAGAAACACTTTCGTGTGCTATTATACGTAGTTCGATAGTGTTTACATTTCAAGAGGCCCCGTGTTGTACCCGCGTTGTACCTGCGTTAGTTTCGTTTCTGTTTCCGACGTAGAAGCATAGCGTCAGTGATTCGCGTGACGCGACGTAACTTTGAACGTTCGTTTTTCTCCGTTTATGCGTTGTGTGTTCGTTTGAGTGAAAATGTCGCGAGTGTTGCAACAAAAACCACGCAAAACAGAAGAAGAATACGGGAGCAAAAGGAATTCCAGGCTGCAGCAGAATGTCCATTGTCCAACAGCGTTTCGTTCCATGGTATTTCAACGGGGTAAGCCACCTCTTTTAGTACGCTTCAAGGCGCCTCTTTTCAACCAATTAATTTGCGTCCAACACCGTTTTAACTTCGTATACTCAGAGAAAATATCGTTCTTTTGTATTTTCTAATTCTGTTTTATGTATAAATTTACCGCGACGGGTCGTTTCTACGGATTAACGTATCTTATAAAAGCGTTGCGTGAAATGTTAATCGTATATAAGTCTTGCATTAATTTCATAGCGGAACGTAGTTGGTACCTTCCGGGCGCCATATTGTATGCTTGTTACATGAACTTTCCAAATATCTTACAGTTAAATGGTTGGATTATTTATTAGAATAAGTAACACAACATTGTTTTTGATTTATTGTTAATGAATTTATAGAACCATATTGTTTTATACATATACACTATCGCTCAAAAATATCCCAACATTTGGTTACTTTTGATGTTATGTTATTTAATTGAACAATCAAGTTGATAGTATGTGCCGATACATAATGATTACGATATGTATTATTATCTTATTCCTATGATGTTATTTTAACAAAGGTTCGAACAAAACGGTCAGAAAAAATTCTTTATTCCAGATCCTGTAACCTTTAAGAAACGAATTACATAAACAAGTTTCTTCTATACTTATACAAAGACTAGCATTATATTAATTCAAGCAGTAGCGTTTAGGAAATTTTAATAAAAATTGGGTACATATATTAATAGCAATAATGTGTATACTAATTTCTTGCACTTGTAAAAAATATATTTAAATTGATATACCTTATGACACTTTATTTTAGAAAATGTGTTAATCTAATCCTATTTAATATTCTGATGCTAATTTTTCGACACTTTGATGCTTCATATTTTTTACATTTTTCAACGTTTTAGCATTTTATACATGATCACTTGATATCTTTGATCTTCGAACTGGTTCATCAGTTACGATTCTCCGATACCCCGATTTCTCGCTTTTCAGCTATCTGATTCTTTAAGATTCTCGCTTTTCACTTCTGAGCTTTTACCCTAATTTCGGTACTTGAAAATCTTCACTCTTATCTTTTTAACAGCTTTGGCTCGATCTTCTGCTATTCCAACATCGATTTTAATTCGAATTCTTCTTCTACGCTGTTTTAGTTTCGCTTTACTTCGTCTTCTTTATTCCAAACTCTTACGTAAACAAACAAACTCTGTTTTCTTTTTTGTTGCGCTCATAAAGAACCTTATACCTCTCAATTTTTTACGAAGAGTAGTCCTTGAAACATATAAACAAATGTGCACGCGAGTTCCAGTTTACGTATTATTATGAACAGTTAACCGACAACATCTCGTTTTACAACGTTTGTTTTCGAGTTCTAGTTACCCTAACAAACCATCAGACCGAATTTCTCGTTATTGACTATTCGATTTCAACCATCTACTCTTCATTTCCTGGTATTTCACGGCGCTGTTTCTCTATAAATACACAATACCGACCAGCTTCGTCTCTGTAATTCAAAATACATTTTCTTGCGGGAGAAGGATGGAGGGGGGGGGGCGCATCAGTCCACGGGTGATCGATAATTTCCATTAAAGGGCGTGACCAGGTTGGTGGATTTAAAAAAAACCTTATCTCCGCTGGCCATCCTTTCCGGTGATTTATAATAATTAAGCGTGCCACGATCGTATTTATAGTCGCGTTTTCACGGCTGTTTCGATGGTTTTTCTGCGATACTAACGATCAACGTTATTTGGAAATTAATCGACTGATTCAGGATGCTGCTTATTTAGTTTCCATTTCTACCATAAGTTACTGATCCGTTACTAATTAGCCCTGCGATGACCAATTAAGGAGATAAGGAATTCGATCAAGAGATTGTCGAATTTTGAAGGGGCGAGATATTGAAGAAATTGTTGACAAAAAGATATCTCGGGCGACGAAATTATAATACTGGGATTATTCTGATAGATAATTTTGCTACAAATGATCGATTTGTTTTCTACGTTTCGTCAAAACGAAAGAAATCATTTCATAAGCAGAGTTCGTATTATCCACCACGTTTTACAAAGTTCGTAGCACGTGTCTGGCGGAAATTTTTCTATTCTTCGATTACAATTTATCCAAGAACATTGTAGTTGTTTGTTTTGCCTATTATGCCTGGAACAATTACCGTATATATTTCTTCGAGGCATTCCGAACCATCTGAATAATTCAATTATTTTCTTTGCCGTGTTCATAATTTCGCTAAGCATCGCAGAAACGCGCGGATTTGAATATTAAAAGGTCGGCCTGAATTGGAATTTATTGAAAACGGTCGGGACGTTCAATTAGGAGGTCAAATCGATGAATATTCTCCGTGCACAAGAAACGAACTTTATTTCTTCCGTATTGTATTTATTTAAACCTTACCAGATGTTTCCGGGAATAAGAGGAAGCAAGCAATGAAAGAATCTCATTGTTTCCACGCGAGAGGACAATACCAGAAAATAGCTAGTATTGGACCATTGCTGCTAACTTGGAATCTTTGCAATTTATAAATCTGCAAATCCAGGGAATTCAAAAGAGTCATAATTATTCAATATGAAAATTAATTCGCTTTCTTTGAAATAAAATGCAAACTTTTTTTTACGAATCGCTTAATACGGATTTAATTTTCATAACGTTCTTCGTATTTGGATTTGATGGTAACTGAGCAGCTTCTTCGCGAGACAAAGGGACCCAAATCTTCAGGAATGTCTCTTGTCTATATAATTTCATATTTTTCTCTGTTTCATCGTTTCTCGTGTTCTATCGAGCTCACCATACCATAAAGCGTCTTAAAATTTATGGTTCAATCTCAGTTTGGCGGAAGATTTTTAATCGAATTCCGAGGCAAACTCTAACGTAATATCGGAATTTTGACATATTTTTCTTAACCGTAAGAAGGAACCCAACGACAGAGAAATGCGATTTGATTTTTCACTCTCACAGCGTCGAACTTCTGCAATCCACACGAACGTACTAGCAAACGATCACAAAATTTAATGTACTTGTTGATGGCCAAATACTCGCAGCAGCTTTTTAACTCTAATTTTTAAACGGATTAAAATCAACGCCGCCCCAACGACGTTTCACGTGTAATTGTAACGTAGTTTCAATTAACGTTCTTCGTTTTTAATAGCGCGCGCGAATAGAATGGTACAACGTGTTATGCTAACACCAGCGCGTGTATTTCCTGGTCCTCCTCCTCGCAGGCCACAGGCCATCTCTTGGTGCGGAATTAGCATAATTCGTAAAGCGCCGGTATAGTAAACATTTGCCATTTCAACGTGCCACTTTGTCTCTGTTCTCTCCTTTCGTCCTCCTGTCCCTTTTCTGTCCTCCCGCCTCACTCTCCTCTCTCATCCCTTTTCAACCGCCTACATCCACTTGCGTGTTCTTGTTCCGCTTTCCTTACGTGTCCTGCATTTCCTTTGTATTTATTCGTGTTAATAGTCGTTTCCATTAATTTCCCACCGCTACGCTTGGGCGTATCGTTTTGTTCGTTCACTTGTTTCCCCGCTGTTCCTACAGTGCCTTACACGCGCTGCTATTAGTTACACGTGTTCCAACCGATTCATTTCTATTTTATCGTTTGAATAGTTGCCGCATGACGGCCGATTAATTTCTACTTTATTGCTGAAAGAAAATTTCCGATTTAATGGTTTAATTACTGTCAGAGTAATCACAGATTTTTAGGGAAATAATTGGCACGCATTTTAGAACGGTAAACGACGTGTATCAATGTTCCTAGGTATACAGATTATTTTTAANAAAATGTTTGCAAAAGTCTTGTATTTGTTGCAACGCGAAAATCCAGCCTCAGCTACGAATTGGAATTTAGCAACTTACTATATCTTTTTGCAGCATCGTCAAACTACGATTATTAAAATTATCCATCGAAATACGTAACAATAAATCGTATCTCGTTATAGTGTTTCGAGATTGTTTAGAGAAAGATAGACGAGAGAATCATAATGTAGTAAAAAATGTTCATTGTATTTTAGTTAGAAAATCACCGCATATCAGCGGTAATTGCGCGTGGACATCGACAGAAAGATATTTTAAAGTAGCAACTTCAATTATCGTTCTTGTGTCCCTCTGCTCGTTCCGTGTTCATCCATATTTCGTGAATTTTCCTATGTTACAACACGGGTTTCGCACGAAACACGTGGACAAATGTCGTAGTGGCAGTTTACGGTATTTTCACACGAAACGGTGAAATCCTCGGTTGCTCGGTTATTCCGTAGTCGTCCGCGAAACTCCAAATTAAAGCGGTTTCAACGCATCGAACAACGTAGTTGGCGTGTCACTGTCTATTCCGTACAACGTATTTCCGCGTATCGTCGCCTCCATCGGACGTTCGCGCCGCGAAATTTACACTTAATGACGTTCGCGCAACCATAACCGCTTTCCTCGCCGTCTCACCGCTTGCTGAAATTTTCGCCACGCGATTCCACGAATGTTAGCTGCAACCTTCTTTTTAGGAACAAGCGTCGATGTGTTGGGAATTTTCTTTGGCGCGTTTCTTCGATTTGTGGCGGCACTCGACAACACAAATACCGCCACTCGACACTAACTAGTAACGGACGACGGTAGCGCAGTGGTTAGCGCCTTAGGTTACGAACGTTCGGATCCCGGGATCGAATCCCGGCGACCGAAGTCCGATTTTTCTTCCACGAGTCATAAATAGGGAGAAAAATACAGCAGTACCCCCAACAGCAGCGGCATCTANCAACCAGCAGCAACTAATACCATGGACCACACACACATACACAGCCACCTCAGATTATTTAAGGGACGTTGATATTTGTCGGGTGGAATCTGTAGTCATTTTTCATATTAAAATTAGGAATACGATCGATATTTTGATTGTCCTTGCAATCGAGATTCGTTCTAATGATTGAACGTTAATTTCAATTTATCGTGGCCAGGTGGAAATCAATTATTCTGTGTTTTACTGCAAACAGGCGGTCACTGTTTTGTGGTTCGATACACGTTGTATTACGATAATTTAACAAAATCTTTGAAATTACTTGGAAAATTTGTCGAGTTGCTTGGCTACGTAATCAGGCAATCGCGTTACGTTAACTGCCTTTTATAATAATTTGGGAAGAGTTGAACGCGACGTCTTGAGAAATTCAATAACGTGGAAACAACGGAAAATGGAAATTTGACAATTTACGACCGTCACGATAATATCGTTACGGCTGTCTCAATTTACTGAAACAATGGAATTGTCATTCTGAATTCGACACGAGTTTCGACAATAATACTCGCATTAATTCATCATTAACAGGCATATTATGTGTATTTTCGCGGGACGACCCGCGGAAATTTCACTCGAGCCCCGAATATTCGAAATATTACCTACGCTGATGTAGAAATTTGAAACACGTAGACACGGAAAAGCTAAAGGAGAACAGGCAAGTTAATTAATTAAAATTTCTCATATCGTGAGAGCTGTGAAACAGCGTAATAATTCTGTCAGAGGTTTGTTTCCTAAAAGGCTGATGATCGTGGCAACGACACGCGACGTAAATAAATTCGTTTAGTGGATTATATTTTCGAGTTTTATTCCGTGCGATTAAGCCGGCCCCTCGAAAAGTGGGCGCGCGAGTTAATTAAGGGAGTCGCTTAAGGGAAGGAGTAAGAGAAGGCGGTGGCGTTAATTAAAAGGATCGCAGACACGTTTTAGTCTTATGACGAACCTGATTGCCTGCCTTAACGGTCAGCAGGAACAATGCAGAAGTAACAAAAGCCTGATCAGCGTTTTCCTCATAAATCGCCGTTTCAAACTCGCTCATACGGAAACGAGAAAATCGGGGAGTTTTTATTACGGGTTACTGCAATTATCGTAATGCTTTCTTCCTTTAAATCAACCGTGAAATTTCTTCAAAATTAACTCACTTTGGTTTACGGTATTTATGTCGCCCTAAATATCACAAAGATCGTAGCTGCGATTATTATTGCAGTTATTTTTTTTATTAACGCGGTTTCACATTAACCTCCGCGAACATTGGAATTTACGTAAAATATAGAACAGAGAATAATTTCTTGTGCGCGAATGGTTCGCTTATTTTCTTTCTCCAAATATTAGTATGGGCAGGGGGAATTGTTCTTTTGTGTGGAATTTTGACGTAACGAAGCTCTGTCTGCAAAGCATTTATAATATTGGCAAAATGAAGCAAACTGTGCTGATACTATACCTAAAAGTAGAGCAGATACGCCATTAGTCAGACAACCATACTGCCATTTAGCACAAAGGTAAAAGAAAACATAGAATTATGCTATTTTTTAATTTCGTGGCCTTGTACTAATTTTTACTTAAAAAAAAGAAACAAAGCTTTCTACATAATCTGCAACAAGTTAGATCAAAGGTCATATAATCGTAGAACTTGCATATTTGTCTTTGGTATATCGCATTTGATTAGACATTTCTTAGAAAATGTGTAAAGTTTCACAGATTTTTGTATCATGAAAACGATTAACGTGCAGTTTGAAAGGAAAGCCCGCTCTATTTATTTGACTTGTTAAAACTTCAGAAGCTTACAGCGCTCTATGTTTAGCGAATGTGGATTCGAAAAATCAATATTTCTCTCGCTGTAGAATGCAACTTTGTGTCTCTTTGCGAAGACGTTTAAGAAGTTTAGCTTATTCCTCAACAGCGAATAATGTAGTGAAATAACAACCGCGAATGGAAAATTCATGGTACGAAGCAGGAATATTTCAAAATATACATATGTATGACGACACGTACGAGTTACTTACACGTAACGTTCCACACGTAGGAACGTTGTATTTTAAATGAAAGGAGGATAAGTGAAATATCTGTGATAAAATGAAAGAATGAAAATATTTGATTCGTTCTTTTATCTTTTTTTTTTTTTTTTTTTTTGGTACTCGTCAAAATTAATATTTTCTCTTAAATTATCTGAATTAATTTGGTCGATCGATTTAGTCGATTGAACGAATGATTTCCTTTATTTAATATATTGAATGCAACAATGTTTGTTATCGTTCTAGCCGTGTTTTATTTTAAATAACTTATTTCAAATGTTTGTATCGTGCTTCTTCTGAACATTTCCAAAGAAAAATTCCGCAGGCGTCGAGTAGAACACGAAAAAATGTAGAAAATACCGTTCGACACTAAATCTCTCACTTGCGAACGTCGAAAAATCCAAATTAATAATTCAAACAGAAAAACAACCGGTTTTGCGCGCATAAAAGCCGAAGTGACGTTTTTAAAAGGGTGATGGCGTAGAGAGAGACGTCGAAAAGGAATTATATGTACACAGGGTGGTTGGCAAACGAAGCAGGAACGCTGCCATATTTTTTAGTATTGTCCTCGCCACTCTCGTATACAGCGAGCTCGTCGTCTCGAGTCTGCGAGATTCATTCTGAAGATACCGCTCATACCTGGTCGACGGTATTTTATTTAGCCGAGGCTGTATATTTTCCAACTTGCTGAGATTTCTTCTTCGCCGCGCGAAAGCATCCCGGAAGGGGGTGAGAACGCGACGAACAGGGGCGAGAAGAAATATAAGGGCGGCTGTTAAGGGTTAACCCGGTTGAATAACGGCCACGCTCGTTGTTCCACGCGACGTGCAACCTTCATCTCCGTTCATGATCTCAGGCTGAAACGTGGTTTACGACGAATAGACGGTTGACAGCTGTTAAGACAGTAAAGCACACCACCGGCCAAACGTATATGATGCTAACCTTATGACGACCGAGTGGATTTCGGACGAAGCTTTCTCTGTAATATGGCTCTGGGCTTGCTTGAAACTCGCAGAGTTAGTGGCTCGCGGAGGGTCGCAGAATGAAAGAATTCGAGGGTTTAATGCCCCCATGAAAATGAAACGTGTCACCGTTTTATGCGGTTGAATATTCATGGCTGTTTTATTTTCTCTAACAGGAAATTTAATCGAGTCGAAGAAGGTATTTATTGGTATACTTACGTTTACATATTAGATTGTAACAAAAGCTTCCTTCGTTTTACGAGCAAACAATAGATGCACAATAGCTTTTGTTTTATGTTATTTTATTAAATTATGCGCGATGCATTTCCTTCCAATAGAACATAAACAATGTTGCGCATCTATGATTTCCTTGTGAAAGGAAAGAATCTTTTGGGACAACCTGGTACATTAATCTTTGACGTCTCTGAGTAACAACAATAAAAATGCTCGATTTAAATCCTTGGAAAATAAACGAGGTTTTTATATAAATACGTTAAACACAATAATTTCAACTTCTCGTAATTGGCAGTTTAATAAATTCGACAGAACGAACGCGGCTCGTTATTTCCTTTAGCTTCGACGGTTTCAAAATATCCAACGATCCACTCAAGGAAGATAGAATTCGAAGATCACAAGGGAACATAACAAGTTTATTTTGTTGCATATTGGACGTTCCTTGGCGCGTGAATTGGAATGTCCCGCGTCCTACGTTTAGAAAGGCGAAGATCAAATTACCTTCTTCCCGTGGTCTTGAAATTCTGCCATTCTGAAATTTGATCCGTGCACGCTTGGAAATTGGCGTTCAAATAAGTAACGAAGCCGTGTTTCTCTTATCGGCATCGGTATACTACATCGATCATATTACGTGTTATGGTTTGCCTATACGTTATTTCCAGTCGTCTCGATGTTTCTCGCGTGAAGCGCTTCGTCGAACAGGCTCAAAGTTGGTCTGGCGTTTTGCGGGCCCCGCAATAACGGCTCGTAACTCAGCTCGCCTGTATTTCACATTCATTATCAGACTGCAGCTGTTACGTAACGAACGGGTCCGCGAGCTCGAGCTCGTGCTCGTGACGTACGTGCCACGAAATATTGTACGTATAAACGATACCGGTGCACCGCTTGTCCCTGTTCTCCATTTTTACGGGCTGTTCGTGCTGCTTCTCCTCGTGCCACTTTATACCCCAGTTTCAGCTCTAACTATGAGCTTCGGGTCGAGATGAGAATCTCGTTGTAACCTGCAGGTTCGGAAAAGGCTGATAGGCTTTGGTCTACGTGATGGTTGGAAATTTTCATTCGTTTCGAGTTCGCTCAGCTGATAAATAGTGGAAGTGCATTTCTTCCAAAAAGAAAAAAGAAAAAAAGAAAACGAAATAGATGGAAACGTGGGTGAAATTTGAAGTCAGTTTCCGGTTATATTTATATTGAATGTTCTAGTAGCTTTCTTATTAGTTTGAAATTTGCGTTATCAATAATTTAGCGGATTTATATTGACTTATATTTGCATCGAATCTTCTAATGTTTTCGTTATTAATTTCGAGTCAAGGCTATGAATGCAGTTAGATTTATGCTCAGTTATATTTATATCGTCGTTTGCAATGAAGTATTAGTGTTAAGTCGTGCGATAAATATTTTGATTTATTTGTATTTAGATTTCATTTATTAATCAATCGGAATTTTGATTAACTGCTTTCACGATACCCGACTATTCTACGCTTCGTTTTAATATTTCGACGAAAGAAAATCTTAGCCATTTTCACGTCTATATGTGTTACGTGCTCATTTTTCAACGTACCGTGTCTTACGATATGTCGAGCTACACTTTGAGCCAAAAGCTGTTCTTCGCCAATAACTTTATTCGTCACGCGTATAATAAGCGAACATTGATATTATCAAAGATGCGTGCAGTGGTTTTAATACATGAAAACATAAAAACAGAGATTCTGGTGTCAGCCATTGCGACCGGCTTGGTAGCCGCATTGTTAAACAATTCCGCGACAGCTCGATAATATTCATCAAAATTGGAATTCTCGCGGAAGACGAGAGGCCGATGTATGCGGCGCGCATATTTCTATCCATATTTCTGTGCACGCGTTTCGCATAGACTGCCGGCACAATCAGTCACGAAATGGCGGAAGCCTCGAGTTGTCCCAACAACCGTGGCTTACGTGACGTCCTCGAAAACGTTGGCGAAAATGTGGCGCTCGAAATAATTCGAAAATCTCGACGAAACTTTGCTGCGATTCCTCCCCTTCTTCTTCAGACTCCATCGACGATGACTCATCGTTCAGCAAGCATTTAACACTAAAACTACCGACATTTGAGACGCAGTTATCTCTACCGAAGCCAGTCAAAATGACTGGTCTTTAAAAAATACGTAATGGTAGAATATTTTTATATTTATTGATCCATTATTATCCTACAAAAGAAACTCCATGTTTTGAGATCACAAAAATTATGTAATAATTACAATAATGAAGAATATTGAGTACCAAAATCTTTGGTAACTTGGTAAGGACATTAAAATAATAATTCGCTTTTAAATCGAATACGAAGACGAGCTCGTCCGTGTGCATTCTTGCAGATTGTTTATCGTAGCAGAGGAAACTGCGAGGGCGATAACGACGTAATTATTTATTTTATCAGGTTAGAAGCTGCCTCGTAAAATTGTTAGAACGAAGATCGCATCGATTTCGGGCAATTTGAATAATCGGCTGGAACTCGAAACGAACGACAGTGCAGCTTCGAACAGTTTAAATCGGTTTTGCGATTCAGCCACGAGATACGCGGTGGAGAATATGCGATATAATTATTAAGCGGAGGAGAATTTTATCAAGAGAAGTTGGTTTAAGAAATTAATTCAAGTATAGAATTCTAGCAACGGAAATTACCAGAAGGGATTAGCATAATTATTATTATTATGGTTTTATTAAGGAAGAGCGCTGGTAGCAATTGCTACGAGTATAGAATTTTATTAGCAGAAATTATTTTTCAAAGTTAGAGGAATTTTGTTAATGAAAATTATTAGAAAACCTTACTTTGATTAATTGTTATTATTAGAATTCTATTCAGGAAAATTATTGCCAACAATTACTACGAATATTGAATTTTATTAACAGAAATTACTAGAGGAAGGTAGATCTTTACCAGTAGAAAGATTGAGAAGAAAATTATCAGCTGGAAGATTAAATTATAGACATTCCAAAGGATAGTAACGTCTAAATTGAAAAGACACGAAGAATCTACCATTTCTTCCCCTCCAAACTTGCACGTAGCGTTTCACACGCGCAAGTCTAATGTTTTCTTTCTTCGTCGTTCAATTATCGCAAGGATTTTCATTTTTAATAGCAGCCGCTGCATATTTCGTTCATAAAACCGAAAGCAGCGGCACGATTTAGCTCGTTAAACTTATCTTACAAAAGTATCCTATAAAATCTTATAAGGGACGGAGTGAAAGTTATCCTATGGAAGGATCTCGAGGGGATTTATTCTCCGGGGACGTGCTCGACGATGTAGCTGGCTAAATTGCCAGCCTGAATTCACTGTAAGGAGACTTTACTATCTTGATGATGCTAATTCATTCGCAATGGGACCTTATTGCCGAAGAAGGACCGTAGAATCAACAGCGATTCGTTACATTGCTCTGTCTCCCCTCTCTCGTGGCCTCTATGCCACGTCGTTCTTTCGCTCGCGAGTAGTAAAATCTTTTTCGGCGGAGAATCCTGCAAGGGAATAGAATCTCGATGTGAAGGAAAAGTGCAAATGGCTCCGGTGATTTCCAACGAATACGAAATTAGCTGGATTCGTTGAGTAAACGATCGCGAAGGAAATCTCACGATTTTCTTCAATGAGAAACTCCGCCTTCTCTCTAGAGATTCCCTTTTTTTTTTTTTTTGAAGAAATATCTTAATCGGTAGATTCGTATTTTGTAATTCATTTGCTATAGAAGTTTCAAAATGTTCCAATATACAACGCACGAAATTTACTCGCGAAAGATATGGGGAGAAGAAGGTGGCGCAGGAAAATAATTGTCATTTTCAAGTAACACACAAAAAGTTTTGTTTTTTCGTAAGTTTGTTCGTATTCTTTTTACCGCGATGTTCTACGAGTTTTTGTACACGCAATTCGCCAGTTCGCAGAACCATCAGGACACGCAGTCCTTTAAATTATCGTTCCTTGCGACGAGTTATCGACAGAAAAACTGGCTAAATTTCACGACGAGATGGCAATCTGCTTTGATGCGTCTATCATTCGTCATGAAATCGCGGACGCGTTCTTCAGCTCGTCTGCAACGAGAAACGAGCTGAATTGTCGCACGCATCGTCGTAAACGATTCGCCCATAGCCTCGCTACTGTAATTCTGTAAACTGCTTGTAAAACCGCGGTTGTTATTCGATGGTGCAATCTTCTGGCAGAATGTCCTCGACGTTCGAAAAGCGTAAAAGCACGGCAGACCGCGTTTCGTCATCGATGTGATTTTCTAACTTTTTAAACGTTTTACAATAGATAATAGTATTATAATATTATAATAGATATGTAAACAGAAAACCTTCTACAAGTACGTCTGCTTACGGAACGAACATTGTTTTTCGTATTTCTTCTATTACTACAATATAATTCAATTAAATAATATAGAAGAAAAATGTTAGAATTTTGAAAAATGTAGAAACTTTTCGGACAACCTGATAAAAATATACCAACAAATATACCATAGCTTCTACTGGCAGAATGTACCTTCTCAGAGTGACTCACAAACCGAGTGCTATCGAAATTAGAAAATTCACAGAGATGGAATTTATCATGTTTTTCCCCTGACGTTACATCGGGTCGACGAAAGCTCGCGTCGCTCTCGGCTTCGTTGAAACTCCGGCGCGGGTATTGTCCGAAAAAAGTTACGCGTTAATGCCACTGTAAATCAAAAACAAATCGTGAAAAACACGCACGAGGTCGTTCGCAGGGACAAAATAAACAGAACAAGTTGAGGAAACGGAAGACCCGTGGGGCGAGCGGGAACATAGAAACAGGACGCGATAAAAAAAGCTGGCGGTCGCCGTGGGGGGAAGGTGCGTGGGAAAGAAAGGCAAAAGGGGAAGGACACGAGGCATTACGGGCTGAATTCATGTCCGTAGCGATCGTTCGTATTTTACTAATCGATAATATGTGTAGTTTTTTTCTTTTTTTTTTCTTCTTTCTTTCTTTCTTTCTTTTCACCGCGGCTCCCGTATCTCGCTAATATGAGTCTCAGTAATTCAACGATTCAGGTTCGTTTTATCGCACCACCAACATTTTCATTTATCGTCTGCTCGGTACGAAACAGGCAAACTGATTTATCCGCGTATCTTCTTCTTTGGATATCTGTTAATAAAAGCGTAACGAGGTACGGCGTTGATTAATCGTTTCTGTCGGTCGAATCTTCTTCGTCGAATTTATTGCTCCGTTCGACGGTGAAACGTTCGATATCGTTGAAGGGTTATCGTATTTGCATATGGCGAGCTTTCTACGCCGATACAATTAAGAAACGTAGAGACTCACCGTGTGTTTTATGTTTCGGTAACATTAGTTATTTATATTTAGCATTATTATTATATTAGTATTTATTAGTTTATTAATCTAATCGTTTAAATTTTGATTTTTACTTGGATTACTCTCGTTTTGGTTACTTTAACTTTTACTTTGTTTCATTTATTATTTGACTTACCTCGATTTTTCGACATCGATGGTCAGACTAAATTACTCTACGAAACTGTATGAACCGGTTTTACTTTTCTGGTAAATTTAATTATTACGCAGAGGGGTGGCGGGTTGGAGCTCTACTTCATCGTTGTAAAGTAAAATATTCGAAGCTCGTGACAATGATGATTCAGCAGCGGGTGCGCGAATGATAAATCTGACTGGCACGGTTCTTCCTATGAATTAACATATTTAACGAAATAATTAATGTATTATAGCTATTAGGCGTGCTAGAAATTTATGGCGACTAGAAATAGCTTGGAAGAGAGATTCAAGATTAATTGGTTTCGCTGTTGATCGTCCATTTATCACGGCCGATTAATCGTGACGTAACGATACCAAGTATTTATCGTTTCAGCGAATTTAATTAGGGCCATCCGTAACAGATAATGTAATTAACATTTAGTTAATGGCGTTCAAGTAATTTGTGTTCGTGCGACGTTTCCTCCTGCCCACAGCTTAGTTCGTACGTAAATAAGGGGAAATTTCAGAAGCCAAAGGGATCAGTCTCGTAGACAGGAATTTAGTCCTTAAATAACACGCTCACCTTGTACAATAAATTCTACTGGCTCGCGTTTTTTAAATTCTTGTATATTCCGCTACCTGTAATTGAATTATTAGCAACATTTATTTTACCTATTAATAAATTTCTACGAGACAGTCGTGACGCTATCATTTACAATTTACTATAATAATAAAACATATTATAATATATAAAGAATATATAAAATATTGTAACATATCCTTGCATCGACTATTTGATATATTCTAATGGTAAACTGTGCATCAAACTCGCGCTACGTGTATATCGTCAAACATCATCTATCCGCTTAAAGCACATATTTATCCATAATTATCACTTGATATAACATATAATATACACACAGTGTCCGAAATCGCGGGAGCTTAATCTACGGACAGAAAGACGAAGAAAATGTTAAGCAAAGTCTGTGAAAGGGCACTTTGTTGCAGAGTTATAAATATTGCAGGCACGAAGTGGGTAACGACGCACTTATCGAGGCTCGGCAAAATTCTCTTTGTAGAACTTCGTGGCGTAATTAATTCCACTGTTGGTCGATGTAAAACGCTTGCATCCGAGCGCAACAACATCTTCAAACGTGGAATTGAAAGTACTAGATAATCGCTTTATTGTATTATTATATTTTATTACTATCAATTACACGCAGTTGTTGCAACATGCTAAAAAGCATGCAGTTACACGATAAACACGATAATACAGTGACTTCGCGTACAATATCTGTTTATTGTTCAACTTCCTACAACATTTCTTCCTTCTTTCTGCCTGTAGATTAAAACCTCGTACTATAGCCGATTGAGTTTGAGACACTCTGTATATTACGTACATTATATTATTTACATGTACAGGGTATCTCAATTTTTTCTTCTATCGGTCAACATAAGAACAAAATGTTGTATGAACGTCAGTGGAAGCATCGTTCGACGAGTTCAAAAAAGAATGACACACGAAATGAACTTACTACAAAATATTGTTACTGCAAAATATGAATAGACGAAAAATATTTGCATCTGCTAGTAGGTCAGAAGTGCAATTTCAACGGGTAAAATAAACGAGAGCCTGGGAAGAATAATAAATTCAATATCTCGCCGCTGCTAATCTTGTACTAACAGGAACGATGAACATTTTGAAACAACAGTTGTAATTGGAGTTGTAGAAATAGGTGCGACATCCGCCGACTGCTACCACAGGTGTAAGTATTCCTCGCCTGTTCATACCTTGCACCGCAGTAACGCACGCTGCCATACGTTTCGTATATCATTCTTTCTTGCCATAACTTTGTTAACGATGCTTCCGATAACCTACGTTTATATGACGTTTCTTCCTACAAAATATACCGACAACGCCCAGCTGGAAAACTGGAACATCCTGTATATTCTAACATTAATCTTATAGTCATCAAATGGCCGGTTTCAAAATTTCATTTTAAACTTTACGTTCATCGTTACTTCTGTGGCGGCACTGGACATTAAATACCACCACTCGACACTAACTAACACCGGACAACGGTAGCGCGGTGGTTAGCGTCTTAGGTTACGAACGTTCGGGACACGGGTTCGAATCCCGGCGCCCCGTAGTCCGATTTTTCTTCCACGATTCTTAAATGAGAAGAAAATGCAGCAATACCCCAGCAGCAGGCGGCATCTACAGCCCAACAATTATCACGGAACAACACTTTTACACCTCACTTTTCCTTTGTTTAATTTCTAACTTTACGTAAATTCTTCTATCAAGAAAAATCGAGCAATTGGTCAATCGGATAATATTAGAAATTTCCAGGAGATTGAACGAACAAAGAAAACACACCACCACTGAGTGTTGTTGTACAGCTTCAAATTAAATTCCAATGCCGGTCATTTCACCGAGCTTGGTAAAATTAGTGTCAATTTCAAAAAACGTTTCTGCTTTCGTCTCTCGTGGTTTCTCATTTCGTTCAAACGCACATAGTTTCACGATCGATGTCTCGCGAAACAGACACGGTATCAAGTCCGGAAAAGTCGAATGCATAGGTAGGTTGAGGCATATAAATCAGGCGAGTAACGCGAACGAAGATGAATGTTCGTCAATCATCGAGCCGCGCGGTGATAAATTAAAGGACGGAGGGAGAGGGAGGGCTCGCGTTAAAACGCTGGCGTGGCCGTCATTTTGGCATTAAACATACCCGAAAATGGAATTATCGCGCGAAATAATACGCGACCGGCGCCAACCAATCGATAATTGCGGAATTTCTGCTCGGACATCGTTGGTTCGGCCGCGACAATCGAATCGAATCATAAACCCGGCCCTGGTATTAAAGTAAATTAATGTCTCGACTAGATTACACAGAAATGAGCGTGCTCGAGTCTCGTTCATCGAGATTTAATGACGAATTAAAAAATAATTGCGAACTGGCTTTTGGTACAGCGCGATCATACAGAGCCACGTTTTAACCCTTTGCACTCGAGGACTTTTTCGGGGGTGCGTGGCAGCTACTCCGGGTGATTTAGCGTATACGCGATGCGTGTCTTACAGCTAGCGTGAAATGATTTTATATGGAAATTAACTTACAAAAAAATGATATTCTAATAATTCATCTATATTTACATGTTTGGAAATATGATTTTTTAATATTAATTTCTCTATTTTTTTTATGATAATTTATAAAGCATTCAGCAAGATAAATTCTTCGATATAATTGATCTCACTTTTCAACGGTTCAAAATCAAGTTCATCTTCATTTCGGCTAATTTCACTTCCGGAAACCATCTTTTAAGGCTTTTTAAACTATAACACTTTTGCCATGATCGTCGGATCCAAACTAACTTTGCAGACCTTGTCAGAACCATAGTTCCCGAGGCGTGTGGGATTAAATGTTTCATCTCCATTTTAAAGTCCAACACTTTACGCTTGCTAACGAAGAACATAAAGAACCAAGGAACCAATTTACCAAACGATATTGCGCTCTCATCAATCGCAGATGTCGAAATCTAACGTAAACAGGGACTGTCGCTTCTCGCTTGCCACCGGAGTTGCAGCAAGGGACGCCGTGGTGAGTGAGACTCACCTTTCCAGTGCAAAGGGTTAATCATTCTACCAGAACAAATGCCATTTACAAATTTCTGTTCCTATTTCTTTTCCTAAGTATTTTTTCAGTTTGAGGGAATTTGATTTTCCGGGGTATTTGCGCGGATGCATTTCGATCGAGGTTTTTCCGAATTAAAGATGCGTAAGGGACTATGATTTTTCACCTTCCGGGTTTACATGGTTTTACATAAACCTTACATGGTTTGTGGATATTTTTGTATAATTGTTTAATTAATTAATTGTATTAAGGTTATCAGTAGACGGCTGATGTCTAGGCAAATGTAAATTCTCGTATACTTCGTTGAAGAAATAGAGCATAGTCATTCTTTTCTATTTTGTTAGAAATAGTATTTTATTTTGAATATTTTCTCTATTCTGTGCATTTCTGCATATTTCAATCTTTTTCGTGAACGCACGAACATCCATAGTCTGGTTACGAGTATCGAGAAAATTATAACCTCGTGGCTAATAATGATAAATAAATATAGTGACAATTATAACGAGACACTGTCACTAGCATGGACATTCAATAAAAATGCTTAAAATCTGGCGAAATAAATAAAATGTAATTACGATACGTATAACAATTTTAGTCGGCTTAAATTATTATCATCTGAATTCCCCAATCGAATTCCACGATTACATTTTATTTCCACGGCGCATTGATTTTTAATATTCAATTACGCGTGCATCGTGATTATCGTTTATTATTTGCTACGTTCGTTTATCCGTGATAATTCTTTATTCATCGCACTATAATAGCAATTCACGATCTTCTCGTTGCTCTTTGATTCTCGTATTATCGAGAATTCATAACGGGTGTACATATATTGAACGAACGTTTTCCATGCCGAAGATTTTGCTAATTGTTAAAGTAATCGCGAGTTCGTTACGATATGAAGCAGCGATACGGCACAATAAGAATTAAAATCGGTAGCGTTTTGCATTCACGTGATAATATTAAAACGCTGAGCCAAAGTGCGCGGTAATCGTTGTACAATTTCCTTTTAATTAACGTGAAAATTTTCGAAATTCACTGAAATACAAAACCATCCTCGGATTTACGAAATATTACTCCGCTGACATACTTTAGTCTCTAAGTATTGCTATCTTTTAGGAAGATTCACGGCGGGTTATTATTTACCTTCGTCTATTTCGTCGCGATATTTTCTTCTCTGTGGAAGAAAGTGTTTGATATATCGTCCTCAGTAATTTTCTTGTAACTCAGCGAATATATCTTCTGATTTTTATCGACGTATCACTAACTTCAATTAACGATACCTTCGAATATTCTTGAAAAGTTCTTCATGGGAATTCCTTGATACACGCAAAAGCGAACTCTTGTGACTTTTCATTGCCAGTTTATGTAAATTTATATCGCTTAACTTTCTCGAATTTTCTTTCATTCTTCCGAATATCATAATCATGTATTCTCTCCGCATTTTTCAGTATTACGTGCATACTTTGGTTCATTGAAATTTGCCATAAATGCATAAACATCCTACCATTTAATCATCACTAATGTTCTTCGCTTATAAAGCTATTCCCTTGGTTATTAATTAATTTCATTATTAAAATCATTTCCGTCGTCTTGTATACGTAAAAGCGAATACTTGTGACTTTTCATTGCCAGTCTATGAACGTTTATGTAAATTTATGTCGCTTAACAATGTGTATATTTTTTAATATTACGTGCATACTTTGATGCATTGAAATTTGCCATAAATACATCAGCATCTTAGTAATCATTACTAATGTTCTTCACTTATAAAGTTATTCTCTTCGTTATTAATTAATTTCATTATTAAAATCATTTCTATCGTCTTGTATACGTAGAAGCAAATACTTGTGGCTTTTCATTGCCAGTTTATGTAAATTTATATCGCTTAACTTTCTCGAATTTTCTTTCATTCTTCTGAGTAGCATAATCATCTATTTTCTCCGCAATCTGTACATTTTTCAGTATTACGTGCATACTTTGGCTCATTGAAATTTGCCATAAATGCATAAACATCCTACCATCTGATCATCACTAATGTTCTTCACGTATAAAACTAATATCTCTTCGTCATTAATTACTTTCATTGTTAAAATCATTTCTATCGTCTCGTACTTTAAGAAGAACCCGCGTTACGGTCTCATATTCATAGCATTCGATCCTCTGATGCAACTAGTGTATTACAAAAGTTGCCGCGACTTTAAAACGGAATTACACTGTCCGCCTCATTTACAGCGAAGAATAAAATTAACCAACTGTTGGTTATCGCTTACGATATACATAAATTGATAGATCTTCGCGTTAAACGCAGATCATGCAGCCGATCGCAATAATCGTCTCGTGAAGGGAACCGCGCGCGCCTGCTGCGAAAAACATGGAATTTTAAACGAAAGCGTACAACTGCAACGATAAATTAGCATAACGGCGATGTGGAAATTGGAAGGCATCGTTAATTAAGAATTAACGCGCGCGCGAAATTCAATGAGCGGAATTGCAGAATGGGATTCGTTTTAAGGCCATAAAGTCACGATAATTTATTCGCCGTTCGACGTACATATACGTCAGACATTGTAAGCCGCGTGAAACGATGCGAATGTCGGCCGATAATCAAACGCGCGTTCGCATCTGGAAATAATCGGCCCAATAAATCCACGACACCGTGAAATTCCCGCTATATTCCACTTCTCTTTTCGAATTCGTTGTCGGTTACAGCGACGCGGATAACGAGCTCTGGTCCGCAGCGATTCGAAGTTAGTCGGTCGTGCGGCGCTAATTGTTGTTTCGCGAGTCTCAGCCGGAAACCATCGAACAACGTGTGTCGATACAGAGGATAAATGAAGTTTGGCCGAGAGCAACTCTCGCTTCTGTTGCGTAGAAAAGTCGGGAGATTTGAAAAGAAAAAAGAACCAGGGAAATCGTGGAATTAGCGAATCCGTCCAATTGGCAATATATCTCATGTTTGACATTGCTAAAAGCATGGAAACGTTATTATATTACGTAGGTACCGATTTATTTTCGTTATAAAAGTTTCATTGTTTATGATTATGTTACATACAGACGTTATTTGTTATTATTATTTATTTGCGTTTACAGAAGCTTGATTTTTCATATGTGTTTGAACATATTTAGCTGCGAATTACAACTTGAGAGTTCTGGTAATAACCGAGAGCGGTGTAATATCTCGGGAAACGCGGAAGACCTTGGGAAATGTTTTAGAAAAACTTTTTGGAATATTAGTTTTAACGGATTTCAATTTCCAGTTCGATACACCGCGCTCGGTTTCATTCGAGAACAGATAAATTCGTCAAATTGCAGAGTTTTTAATATTCTTAATTGTAATTCATAATTCTTTTAATGTTCCCTAAACTTAGCGTTTCCTTTCAAAAATTGCTATTAACTTTTGCCCAGAGAGAAATATTATCGTACAAAGCGAGCTCGATCATCCAATTCTCAGGAAAATTTCTGTAAAATCGCCGCTAATAGCTGTAAATCGCCACCATGCGTTTAGAATAATTCATTAATTAAGAATAATTAATTAATTAACTAAGGCTACTATTTAAGTCGATTAGATAAGCATAATTCTAACGCAATTTTATCAGGAAGCATCGGAAGGACGAAGCAAACCATCATCAGCAGACTCAACGATCACTAATCCATCTTCTTTTCCAGGACTGCATTTTTTTTTTTAGGTATTTCGAGAATAATCGAAATAACGCGACCCTTTCGTCAACGTTTCGCATTCCCACGATTATCCTCCTTAACAACCTATGAGCGTCGCGACGCGTTAATTATTCGCAACTTTCTTTCGATCCGTGTGCCCGTCTGTCGTTGAAACGAATTGAATTTATCCCCCCGTAGCCAGACGAATCGTATGGACCAAGGTAACGAGCGTATAGACAATAAAGTTAAAAAAAAAATAAATAAATAAATAAAAAAGAGAGAACCAAAGAGTCGAGGAGAATCCGAAATTCGACTAGCCGTCCGAAAACAGACGAAATTTCTAAAATCGATTCTCAATGTTGTTGCCTCTTGCGCGCCTTCGTGGTCGTGGTCGAAAATCGGGCCGAACTCACGCAATTGGACCTACACAACGGGTGTTAAGAAGGCTGCGGCGACAATAAGTGCAAGGCGACTTCACGGCGCCGTGGTTACCTTCACCAGCCCAGAGTCCCACCTGGTAAGCCTCAGTATCCAAAGCTTTCAAACAAAAAAAAAAAAAAAAAAAAATGAAATGAACGATTGAGAAAAAAGCAAGTAAAGAAAAAAAAAATGAATCTAATAACGAAAAAAAAAAAAGCAAGAAAGATTGAATGAAGCACAACAGAGAGCTCGCAGCCGTAAAGCGCGCTCTCTTTGAAGCTGATTCGCCCGGCCACTTGAACGCACCTGTATAATTATTCTATATATATATATATATATACGTATATAATTGGCTAAATCTCACGCGAAACTTAGCTTTTTAGCGAGGAGCGATCACCAGAGCACCAACTTTTCTTCACCAACCACTCACGTACCCTGCTCCACACTCTCTCTCTCTCTCTCTCTCTCTCTCTTTCTCTCTCTATATATATATTTCTCTTTCTTTCCATCTTCTGTTTAGTTTCTTTTCTTTATCTTTTTTGTCGAGAGAGACTCGCGACGCGGTGGAAACGAGGGGAAATCGGCACGACGATGAAAAGTTTCCAGTTTCTCTTCCTCAACTGCCATCCAGTTTCTCGATTATGGCCTGCAACCCTGAAACCCGCCCACCCATCCCGCCCCCTAGCCCAGTCTGCTTCTCGACGACTTGAATGATCAAGCAGCAGCAACTGGGTTAGCTTCGGTACCGAGTGCACACTCGAGCAGATGGAATTTTTCCTACAAACCGACCTTTTCCATCGAATTTTTTCCAACGGTCTACGATAAAACGGGCAGAATCGTGTTTTACTATAACAGCGTTTCAAAGCTGATATTTTCGCTAGCGAAGAATTAAAAGCCAAGTTAAAAATGTTATTCACGTGGAACACGTGGAAAGAGTCGATGGAATATTGCCAGGTTGGATCGCGTCGTTCAATTCGGATGCTCTCGCCACGTCGTCGTGCCGATTTTTCCTCGCTTCCCCGCAGGCTTTCTTGTGGAATGGTTAGGAAGTCTGTCACGATTTGTATATATAGTTCACGCGTGGGGATCTTGCTCACGATCTTAAAGCCTAGCCTTCATAGGTATACACCACTGGTCACTGCACATGCACGCAATAATCTTCGCTCCTCTCGTTATTGTCATCACTGTCACTCATCTCGTCACGATCGCCGACCTCATCTACGTCATCGCCGCGATCCTCGCGCTCGCGTTTCCTTCAAATCCAGTATGCTAATTAATCGCGCGACAAAGCAAGAAAGAAGTTGAATCCGACACGCGTCTACCCGCGTCAATTATTATCAACACGCTATCGTCGTACAATACGAAATCGATCGTTATCGATGTGTCTAGCGCGAAACTGTTCTAACGGGAAGAAAAATCGTAGAGTCGCGTAGAGTTTGCGAGAACGCTATGGTCGAACGTTGGCCGAGTTTTCCATCCGACGATTAATTGCTCGCGAAACGAATCGCTCGATGTTTAATTAACCGTGACGCGACGCGTGAATCTTTGACCCGGGCTACAGATATACTCATTTCATCGAACTCATCCTCTGTGCCTGGTGGAATGAGCGACTAATAAGCGTCTGACAATTGCCTTTAGCTCGATGCACTTGAAAGAATGCATGAGAAAAGAGGAACGGAACGAAACGCACCGCCTGCATGTTGACGCAACAAAATCTACGTCTAATTGTTCTTTCAGGACGAAAACGGACCGCGTTCCATGTGTGAACGCGACACCGGACCATGTTTGTCCTTCGATCATCGGCTGGCCGTCGTCATCGACGACGATTCGCAATTTTATTTCGATAGACTTTGCTGCAACACACACGTTCGCGGTACATGGGAAATTGGGAAAAATGGAAGACGGCGGTTTCACGTCGATAGGTTTCGTCGCCAGTTCTCGGTGAAAATTAGCGACGATACTTGCACAAATTATTGTCGGCGTTACGTTTAGTCCTTTGGTGACGACTCATCTTTTTCATTCCATCGCTTCCGAGGCGAGGAAATTTTCTGTCTTTTTATTGTACCGGCCCTACACAGAGCAGAGGAATCTTTGTTAATTGCAGCGCGCAGCAGTTCGTGATACGATCGAATCGAATTGAATTTATCCAATTAATTATTTATTATTAATTATTTATTTGAAGTCCAAAGTCGCTGGTTAATTCTCGTTTTGTTTCTCGATACGCAGCAGCGAGGTATAGTTGGAAAATAACGGTGCATTTTCTTCTGCAAAAGTAGGTCAAAAGTATGGAAAAACAGTGTCGAAGTGTCTGCATTGGAAATTTAGATTTCGGGAAAATCAATTTCGAACGTAATCTGCAACGTTCAGACGCGTAGCTAAAGTATCTTCTATTAGAACTCTGTCAAAGTGCTTAAAATTACGAATATCAGATTCTTTCACGATTTTGTGGCATTAACGTAGACTTTTATCCGCGCGGGAGGGTGATCATTTACTTCGATTACGCTCGATCACACCGCTTTAATTAACATTCCCTCTACGTAGTATATTTACGTATGTAACACGTTACGGGTAATTGCATCGGTGAAATTTGAAAAAGTCGATGAAAAATCCCTGTTTTCTGAAGTTTCCATTTATTTGTTTAGAAAGAACGATCTTTCGACCGCGTGTGACAATAATTTTGGCCACGTCTTGAGTCTCTTTTTTTTTTATTTGACGTTTGAATCGACCGGAATAGAAAATTCGACTGTTGAATTATCGAAAGGGAAAATTTGAGACTTCAAAACGCTGATTTTCGTTTAGCAGTTGACTGAGCCGTGGGAAATGCGTTGGAAGGACGTGCGAACTAAGATAAGCCCGACTTTGAAACAACAGCGAGAAAGAATCAATTGGCCGAAGTAGAATGGAAACTTTGGACTATCTGGTCGTTAATTAAAATATTTAGCCGTTAATTAAGACATTTAGCTTTAGCTTATATTAACGACGCACTCGATAATACGATACACGTACTTTAGATAATCCCCGTTTAATACTGCAACAGTCATCCATAATACTTGAATCAGTTATCAAAGTTAGGAGAACAAAATTTCAGATTCATCGAACGACTGGCCTAATTAGCTAATAACTATCCACATTATCAAACCGCTATATTTATTACGGTATCTTGGATAGCTTGTATAATTTGCGTATTTTAATTCGTTACGAGAATAGAATATCGCGTTCGCTGATGATGGATCGACCTAATTAGCTATTAATTATCGAAATTATGGAAACATCGTTGGTACGCAGGTACCAGGTGCAATCGTACGTTCTATGCATTTTATTTCTACGCTTGGAATCGTCCAGCGCTTCGTTTTCTCAAGTCAATGTTCACGTTTGAACGAGCGCGAATGATCTTTCCAAGGATAGGCGCAACGTCACCAGCGGATCAAACGTAACGCGGTGCTGTTTCAGCCATTTCCAACTCGCCGATAATTGAGAATTCGATGAGTCGATAAGGGAGGAGATTTCCCTGAAAAGAAACGGGCAAGGAGGGCAGAACGAGATTGCGGAAATTCTAACGCAAATGACAAAACGAACGAACATTCGTCAGAGCCAGAGAATCTTCGTTCGACGCCGCGCGAACACTCTGCATACAGAATAACGTGACTCGTAGGAATTTAGCGTCGTTTCCATCGCAACGAGCGACCGTTGAAAGCGGCTAACCTAGTTGTTAAAAGCGGAATAACAGGCCACGAAACGTCGCTGGGTCATCATCGTTTTTTCAGCTATGGGAGGAGCGCATAAGGTTATCCGTGCATCGGCGACCAGTGCGAGAACATCAAAAGAAAATTTGGATATGCAACCTCGACGTTCCACTAACGGCCATCAGTTCAGCTTGTCTCACGATCGTTTCACCTGTACCTACACGTACATTGCGTACACGTACCCTCACACATTCCTATCATACATCTATATATATATATACACATAAACATACATATACAATGTGTTACATGGAAAGACGTACACTGTCCCCTTTTTGGTTCTCTCACCTCGCGAGTAAGCTCTGTCTATCTGTCTGTCTCTCTCTCTCTCTTTCTTTCTTTCTTTCACTCTAACTCTACCCTTCTCTCTCTCTCTCTCTCTTTCTGTGTCTCTGTCTTTCTCTCTAAATTCTCGTCTACGAAGCTCGGGGTGTAGCAATGGGTCGCGTAACCACGACACCAATATCGTAACTCTTGCACAGCTGCAGCACGGTGGGGCTCTGGGTAAGAAAACACGAAATAACTTTGAATATACATATATTTCTCGATTACTCGGCTACCAGTGTGCCAAGTTTCCGGTGCAACGAACTCCACAACTCCTTCCAGTCAGCTGTTAACCGCCACGCAAAAACACGGCGCAACTGTTTGATTGCGAATCCAACGACCACCGAGTCCACGTTCTTCCGCCTTTGGTACAACGTGAACGTTCCGCAGTGGTATCGATCTCTGATTACGTCCTCGAAGAAATCGGGTCGTATAGTGCGCTCAGTACAGTGATCATCGGCAAGAAGATGACGATGGTTTCACTGGCAATGTTGCATTCCGTTATGATTTATTATGCAGCTTCAGACTTGTTCGATCAGTCTTCCTGTCGTGTGAATTAAACAGATTCTAAGACGGCAAATATCGTTGGGAAATTTTGTGTCGATACAGTTTCCTTACTTTTTTCGAGGAAATTCTGTTCCTTACAATTCCACTTGCTGCCAATGTTCCTTACAATTACCAATGGTCGATGGATCGATTTATGGGATGTTTGGAAATTAATAAATCTGCACGTTTATACACGTGGTAATACAACAGAGGAAAATTGAGGATGTTGCAGTGTTACCTAAATAAAGCTTGCAGCTTTTTAATTATATCGTAATTGAAGGAATTCCACTTGGTAATTCAAAGCATTTCTAGCAGCAGCTCAAGTTATTAACAGTGTTTCTATTGTATAAAGTTGTACATTTGCGCGCGTAACTCAGGTGAGCTGTATGTACAGTAACCGAAGAAATTCCACCTGCTATTCATTTAACGTGATATTTCGATCAACGGTATCTTGGTAATCAGATGAATAGAAAAGCTCAATGTCTGTTTCTTCGAACAGTTACGAGTGGAGAATATTATCCACCTTTTAAATTTCCTTAGCGATTTTACCACGTCACATGGCTGTTACATATTTTTCCGATTCCACGTTTCCCACGATCTAAAAATCTCCAGAAAAAAGGTCGAATTCTCTGTCCGCGTGGCATCGAATTTTGGAAATCTGGTTTCACAGAATCATATCCTCTGGTGTCCATAAATAGCTATCAATCTTGGGCCAAAGTCCAGTTCCACAGTTCTCTTTTGTAAGTTGCTTTCTCTTCTCGCTATTTGCTTATTCTCGTTCTTTCTCTTTTTCTCTGTCACGTCGCGGAAAAATGTCGAAGCATTTCGACCTTCTTATACAGAACAGAACCGGGGTAACGGTAGACGCCCGAATCCATGAGGATGCCGAAGATATAAATTTCGAGCGCCACGGTCAAAGTACTTTTAACAAAAGGCAACGTTATAGGCCATGGCATAGTTCCTTGCGGTTATGCATCCACCTATAACGTTGCGCATCTAGCTGGAAACTTGCAGCTTACACGAAGCAACTTGCGGTTGCCGCAACTCGCCAGCAACTTTACTTCGACAGCTCCAGGCAAGTGCAGGCACAGGCAAGTACATGGAAAGCCGCACCGACGGTGCATCGTGACACTGTTAAGGCGAACACCGTATGCTCCCCTTTTGCACTTTAGCCAGGCCAAAGGTCGTTTGTAATACTTTAAACGAGGAAGCTTCGAACTCTTAAAATTCTTTGTCTTTGCCACATAAATCACTCGCCGTATGGTTTCTCTTCTTCTTGCCGAGAATTATTCTACGGATGTGACCCACTTCTGTGAATGTGTCTGACTTTCATTCCGTCAATATGGATATATATTTCATGTCGGATAATTCCTACGGGGGAATTTTCTGCAAACAAAAAAATGTACGTCAGCAAGTTGCAAGAGAATATTGTTGATAGTCCAGTCATCGGTGATTTAGCGTCACTTGCAACCGTCGCAAGAAACTGGCTTCTTCGATTGTAACTATCGTTGGAGTTTTGTAACTCTTGGAATGGTGGTTTGTCCGAGAAAAATTTTAACAGTCCGAATTGCTCGTCTTCTGTCCCATAGAGAGGAGGTTGAAGTCAAAGTGCGTAAAATAAAAGTAATAAATATTCCGAGGTACCATTCGACATCTTTAAACGTAATTGTAATTCAGTAGTTCTCTACTCTCGTGAATATTTATTGCCAACGTTTGGCTTTTATACGTTCAAATTTGGAAGATATGTAGCTGTCGTAAATGTAAATCCTAAAAATGTACCTATACATCCATTTCGTCGCGAAGTACCACGTTACTTTATTTTTCTACCGTCTATGCAGGCTATTGAGAGATAAAATTCCAAGACCTTGATGGCTTACTGTAACTGCTACGGTCAATGCGGGATATTTCATCGACGCGGAACGTAAAGGATTTGGAAATTACAGAAACGAGAGAAGATATCGTAGCACGGTGAAGAAAAAAGGCTTTTTTGTTGATATAAAAATTATTATCGTTGAACAGAGAGTAGTTCGACGCGACTTGCTCCAATTTCGATACAGCGATGGCTTGGTGCGACAAGTGGGCACAGTGTCATATTTTTGCAAAAAAGCGAGTTAAACACGGAGATTGGTATTGAGTTTGGAAACGATTGAAACAAACGATACAAATTCTGTATAAAAAACGACAATTTCTGATTCCATGCAGAAATGATTATAACGGCATCTGCATAGCCAGCGGTAAACATTTTTCAGAAAATAATGAAACGTAAAAGACACAAATATCTTTGCTTCTCTCTTCTCGTATTAAAAAACAAATCTAAAACAGCAGATAAATATGGACATTGGTACTTTTTGCATCAAGCCACAGTAAAATATACTAATTACACATATACTTGCAAACATTCTGCTCGTTTCATTTATTTCGTTATTACAATAATATTATTCAACTATGTTGTTCTCTATAAAAATGAATGAAACTTTTCAAATATTTTTTTTTTTATTTAATTCTTTACATTCACGATTTGGACATTTGGTAGAATTTTTTAGCTGTTTGAATTATCATGTGGGTGGCTACCCCCAGCGGGATACCATCTTCGTGTTTGTTAGGTTATATCCTTTGCGAGATCTGCTGGGTGTTTCCTTTTCAGTTTTCTTTCTATGTTCAAACATTTTTAACACAGAAGACAGATTAAACCGACAATTTGCATCGATAGATGTCAATTGATTTTCTCACTTCTCTCGGCAATAGCTGCAGGCTTCTGAGCCTCGCACTTTGTCTTTTGATACCCTGTGTACGGTATATTATACGAACGCAATTAACGAGACTTGGATCGAATCCGTAGCAATCAGTTTCGATCAAAGTTATCGCATATACCTGCGAACCTTCGTTGCTAATTTCTATCGACATATTTCGAGCCACTAATCAATCCACGAGTCCTATCCTATCAACCTTAATCTCGCGGTTCCTCCAAGAAGTAGACGTTCCACTATGACAGCTGACAGCTCTTGGTATTAACGACACCCAGATACATCTCTATTCAGCAGAAATTCACATAGATCGAATAAGGTAATAAGCTTGCTGGCAGATACTCCCTCGTGATCATGATGTATATGGCAGCACATAAAACAGGATACTTATTTAGCTGGTTTTTCTCAAGAATATCGTGTCTGTTCATCCGTTCTTGTTTCATGGTTATCTCGAAAGCGTAAAAGATATATTATACTTGGAGAAGCATGTGGAATATAAATGCAACTCCTTTGGTTTCCCAATGTTGTGCCTTGACTTTTAATGTATTAGCTTGAAAAGTGTTATATATATCCGCAGCATTTATTTATTGAAAAATTTATAGACACGTGGCGAGTGAGATTCGTGTTACTATCAACGGGTTGGCAAATGCGAATAATTCAGCGTCGCTTTTAATAATTTTCTAACTTTGTATTCTTCGTATAATCCCGATGTCTCGCTGATGTAGTCTGTCGATTATTGAGTCACAAAAATAGTATAGTAATTATTCGTCGAATGTCCAATTTGATATTTATAATATGAATTTTCCATTTCTATTTTAATTCGTCCACGTGCTTTCGTTCGTCCATTGGTTTGGCAACTAAGTGACTGCGGGTTTTGTCATTACCATCTTATGACAAAACCCGCAGTCACTTAGTTGCCAACCCAATGCAACTGCGAATAATTCAGCGTCGCTTTTAATAATTTTCTAACTCGATAATCCTCGTATAATCCTGATGTCTCGCTGATGTAGTCTGTCGATTATTGAGTCACAAAAATAGTATAGTAATTATTCGTCGAACCTAATGTCCAATTTGATATTTATAATATGAATTTTTCATTTCTATTTTAATTCGTCCACGTGCTTTCGTTCGTCCATTGGTTTGGCAACTGCGAATATTTCAAAATCGCTTTTAATAATTTCCTTTCCACAATTTTCTAACTTTGTAATCTTCGTATAATCCTGATGTTTCGCTGATGTAGTCTACTGATTATTGAGTCACAAAAATAGTATAGTAATTATTCGTCGAACCTAATGTCCAATTTGATATATTTATAATATGAATTTTCCACTTTGAACGCGACAGTCTTTGTTATTTAATTCCGTCGTGTTCCATTTCTATTTTAATTCGTCCACGTGCTTTTGTCCGTCTGTTGGGTTGGAAACTAAGTGGTTGCGGGTTTTGTCATAAGATGGTAATGACAAAGTCCGCAATCACATAGTTGCCAACCCAGTATTATTTCTTCACTCTGTTGCATAGTTTTCGTCATTTTGAACGCGATAGCGTGTTGCTATCGAATCAAAGGATTTTCTGAATTTGAAAAAAGTACGGGGAAAATTCTCGGTCGACGTTGTATGATTTCTTGCTTGAATATTGTATGCAAATAGAAAATATCGAAAGCTTCGCTGTTTGTTGAAACGAACGCTGCATCGGAGTATACAAATTTGAGAAGCAGCAGGATTAAAATAGAAGCTTGGAAAATACGAAGAGAAAGGTAATCTTGCTTGGAATATTTTTGCCTGTTTCACCCGTCCAGAACGTTGTTTTCGACAGAGATAGCGCCGGTCAAATGTTAGCGATATAGTAGGCCGTAACGAAACGATTTCGTTGCATCCTGATTTTATTTCGGCAGCGGAAATTAGCGGAAAATTGGAAATCACTAACACAGTAAATCGTGCATTGTCGTTTTTGCGCCGCAACAACAAATATATTTCACTGTATAAACGCAGTAGGAAATAAATTATCTTCTAACTCGAATGTCCCATAAAATATCCATTCTATCGGAAACGTTGTCCCTGCAATTTCTATTTCTCAATCGTTATAATGAAATTGAAATTTTCAAAATGGAGAAACAATGCGTATCATTGAATCACGAACATTGGACGATATATTAAAAAATTTCTTTTTACTAATTCAATTTATCGCCATATTTTCTACGCTTTGCTTTACTAAATTATCATCGAAATACAGATCGATCAGTTCATTTAGAATATGCTGATCTTGTTCTTTGTAAACTATGTCGTAATTCCTCTGGATTTGCAAATTTCTTATTACAGCGTATATTTGTAAAAATATCTAAAACGTATAATATATATTCTATAATATATATTCATAGAAGGTATCTATATCGTAAAAGGTTGTCCAAGAGTTTCTTTCGTTTTATTTATAAATAAATAATAGATGCGCAACGTCTTTTGTTTTATATTATTTCATCGAATTATGTATGATCAATTTTGTTCTATTGAAACAATATGCATATTTAAATAGTATCTCTATAAATAAAAGATTCTTTTGTTTTGTAAAGAAATAATAGATGCACAACGTCGTTTGTTTTATATTATTTTATAATATTTTATAATCAATCAATAGTAGAATGAATCAAGTATGATCCATTTTCTTCTATCGAAACAATATGCAAATTGCAATAATATAAAACAAGAAATATATGGTGCGTTTATTATTTTCTTATAAAACGAAAGAAACATTTGGGCAACTTAAATATAAAAATTTGCTTTTTGTTTCGACCACTCGCGGAGAGACGCGATCGCGAGCAAGCACGTCAACGGGAGTCGAAATTCCCCTTACAATCAGATAATCGACGCCACGAAATGATCGATCCCCTGTTTCGATTAGGACAATAGAGGTAGTTGAATTAAATATGACACTGATATAACAGCTTATAAATCACAGTTTATTCCAACAACTTTGTAAAGAAGATAGTTAGGCTGCTGCGTGTGTATAAGTTTAGCAAGTGACTGATCTAAGGGTGGAAACCCGGTCGAAAGATGTTGACTGTTTGAAAGATGGAAAATCAGTGAAGTTCGGTGACGATGCTGTGGCGGAGGAAAGCCAAGGATGGGTGTGTCTAGCCCACAGGACCATCGGATTTGTCGATGACAATTTTGGCTAGGAGAGTGAGGGAAATAGGCTTCGTTGTTAATTGATTATTTGCTATGGTGGTGGGTGAGGAAGGATGCTAGCCGCCCTCGAGATAAAGTTGCTAGTGGGAGGCCTCATACGTGAGAAAAGGCAACTTTCCCGTGTGAACCCGCGATGGACAATAAACTCTAGAAAACAATTCAGTGAAAGAATATTTGCTCGGTCTGAAGGACCTTAACTAGAAAATTCCTGAGATCTATGGAGGATACTTGAGACTATCGAGGGTACGCAGTAAGGATCTGAAGACATCTGACTGCCATCTTGCCCGCGGTGTGTGGTCTGGTTTAGGTAGAGAGTCGGCCGACGTAACACTTTTCCCGATTAAAAGAATTTCTGACGATTCTAATTAATGTACAAACAACAAGAACAATTACAAAAAAATAAACGACGTTTTAGCCTTTTTAATCTTTGAACGAGATCTAATTTCTTCCAATATGAATGAAGCATTTGGCCGAATAATATCGCCCTGGACCTCGGTGACCGATTCGTCTAGGGATCGCGAGGAATGCGGTTTCAGGATGAATCCTCGACCGGTGCAACCCTCGGTGGAACAGGTCGTCCAACCTAACCTTGGCTTCCGACACGTACCATCCCTTGCATTTCCCTTCGCTAACAACGTAACTAACTTGTGGCCCTGGCTAGTATCCCTCGAATCTGCCACGAGCTGTGCAACTACCTCGTCCCACCGCGTCGTCTCCTGTGAAATTGATCTGAAACTGGGGATCTAGCGCCTCGTATCGTGGCCCAGAGGTTACGTTGCAGCCCGATCAATATTCCAAAGTTGGACAAACTGACCGGTTTCTTCGACAGATTTGGCAAACGTTTCGGTAGGAATTTCGTCTTATTTTTGGAAAATAGCGCGCGATTATTTAAGTCCGTAGTGGCCAAATTTGTCGAAACGATGGGTCCCCTTTATTTTGCCAATTATTCAACATATAATGATAGGTGGTGACAGGCTGCTGGTAAAATTAACGTCGATCTTTAACGAAGATGAATTCATGGATTTTGAGTGAATCACAGAGGCGTACGTATGGAATAAAATTAAAGGGCTGTGCTGAATTGGAATGTTCCAAAACAGCGTCTCTCTGTGATTCTTTTTTAGAAGGGAAAGAGAGAAATGAAGTTATTGAATTTTGAGGTATGGTTTTACATATATTTAACGAATACAAAGAAATTTTGTTTAAAGCAAAAGAAGAATTATAACAGATTTCTAAGCCTATCTCATGGGCTGCAGTTTTCAATCGGCGTGAAAGATCCACCTTGTAATTCTTGAGACTGAAACAAAACGCCAAGAAAGGGTTAAATTATTATATATTTTTCTTCCGAGTGAACTAAAAAACGTTCGTCGAAAAATTTATTCAAATAATTGTTACAGCACCTTAATGTTTATTTCTTTTTTAAACCCGCGAAAATTTTTAAGTTCACATTTTTTTTTCTGCCGTTGTTTATAGAATATTGTAAGCAAGCAATGTAAGAGAAATGTTTCCTCCGACGAGATATATTTGACACTGAATTTTGTATTAAGCAGCTGTTTAAAAAATAACTCCAACTCTGATTTTAAATGTTTTGATTCCGCGTGAGGCTGATCTTGTTGCGCGATATAGGAAAATACAGTTCGTACCGTTTTTGTTTGGCTTTCGTTGCGTAAGCTGTGCAAACATCTAGTTTCATTTTCTGACGACAAATTGAAACCTAAAGGCGCATGAAGCTCGTCTGATGTGATGGAAGGAAGTTGCCCTAATCGATAGCGCGCAAAGTCGACGGTATCTGTGGTGCTTTTCCCAAGGCGCGATGCGCTTTATTTATTAGGCGCCAAAAGCTGCACGAAGATTTTTATTCGACGGTTAAATCTCCTGTGACTGATCGTACAATCGTTGACTCTGGATCATTCGTTGCTAGATATTAAGAATAAAGAATGCACGTAATAGGCAAAAATATATCAAATATTTCAAATATAACATCCACGTACTTATTACAGGGTAGAAACGCAATATGCAAATTAAATATACGCAGAACGTACACGAGTTAAATTTTGGCTCTGAAATAATAAAGCAATTTTACTTGCCCGTTTGGAATAAAACATTCCCGAAATAACAGAGAAACGTTCTATTTGATTTTTGCATTAAACACGCGTTCTCTTCGATATAAATGACGTTGCTTTCAAATATTTCAGAAAATTATATTACAAACATTTTTCTTGTCCTCTAGAAAATTTCACGAATCTATCAGCTAGTCGTGAATTTTCACGTTTTATTGCTTATGTTATATACTAAATGCGAGTTTTTACATACAGAAAGCATTAACGCGAGAAAATCCAGAGAAATGAATGTGTCGAGCTTATTTCCTCTGATGTTGGTTCAACGATTCGAACAAATATCGGCGATTAAATTCCTCTAGTCGTGTCAATAAAAATAGAAATCTGCGTAAACGTGCACTACTTGCCAATTAAGGCTACTTTTTATCATCTGTAACGTATATTGTAAAGCGATAATTTAATTCTTGTTAGTTTGAGAATTGAAAATGCAGGATTTAATCATCCTTTATTGTTCCCGAGAATGAAACGATATTTCGCCGGTTATATCCAGTCGGAGAAATTATTTTCTAGCCGGCGAAAGGAATTTTTTATCACGCGCTACGTTTATCAGATTCTCTTGGCCGCGCCAAATAACTCGACGTGTTTAAATACGCGGCAGTAAATCTATCATTTCTAACTGATACGCTGGCCCTTTATTTTTTATTGCAAACGGTCAAACGGTATTTCATCGCAAACAACTAGTTGCAGCAATTATTTTCCCTATAGCAGAAAGAAATCTTTATCTGCCGTTGAATTTATCAGGCTTTTCTCGCTCCGATTAATTCGATTAAATTGTTTCACGGCTAAAAAAGGAAATACATTGCTTACCATTGGGAAAATCCTTTCTCACCATAACGACCATCATATTAAATATGTATTTTTCTTTAGTATTATTATTATTATTTATTATTACATAGTCGTTTACCTTTTACATCTCGTTCACCTCTTATCCACTCTATTACATTGCTCTCCCTTAATTATACCGTCTCTAAAATTATGGCAGTTTTGGGGCCTTTGCCTCCTTGCTGTGCTTCCTTATTGTCGTTCCTCCCCGTCTTCTATTGCTCTTCTCTTCTCCGTTATCGTTTTTAGTTCCGTTGGTCCTTCTCCGGCCTCGTTTAGTACTTTTTCCGTGTCCTTTGGTCCTCCCGTTATTTCGCATTCTTCTATTACGCGTCTCGGGTCTTCTCCTTTCCTTTTGCATTGCCTGCATCTTTTTTCTTCCTACTCTCTCCAGTGTTCCCTCGCTTTGGTCTCGTTTCCACATCTGAATCTTGCCAATATCTTTCTGTCCTTCCACTTCATCCTCCCTTCTAAGTACTTTGGTAACTTTAGTATCTTCTTTAGTATTCATGGTACTTTCGTATCATCGCTGTCATTCTTATGGAAGAGGAATAATTCCAAGAAGGCTGTATCATTTCCTATAGATAAATTCTCTGCGTTAACATCATTTACGTAATACGATTTATAATTAAACGGTAAAGTCGAACAGGTACTGCGACAAGTATAGCCAACTACACGTAACATACACAGACAAGTAAAGGTATTCAGACACTTCAGACTCTCCGTAAGAACATACTGTGTACGTTCCATGAAACACTTTGAAATCTCGTTGGTTATTTGATATCTGCAACATCAGGTAGATAGAACATCGTCTTGAACTTTTCAGAGATCAGAAAGTCTGGTTGCTTAATAATTGATTAATAATTAATAATAGTATTTAGTACAAACATGCTGAAGATGGCTTTCACGCAGTACAGGAATTTGCCTTAACGAAAAACACATTTGCCACATAAATAATTTCTCTATAGATTTTCAGATGGTTTCAAAATTGTACCGATGTATAGTGATGACTGTAGTATGTCTCGTTGCATACGATTGAAATGTCGAGACGTTTTATACAACGTGTACAATGGGCGCGTAAAAATTGTTTATAGCAAACGGGGCCAACGTACACAGCCAGCCACAGTGTCACGCGGTATATAGCGTGGGATTCATCCTGGCAGTGAATTTCCCTTGGAGACGAGGCGTCTTATGGCAAAGATGACGCCATTTCGTTCACGCAATAATGTCATGCTTTCTATAATCCCTGTGCACGGTACACGCGAGCCGATACAGCCAAGGGACACGAGGCATGTTTTCGCTGTGATGTCGTGCGGATATTCCTCTATAGATCGGTCGATGGATATTCACCGGAAACGTTACATGAATATTTAACGAGCGACTGGTAACAAGGCGACTGATATAATATGCCGGCGAATCTGCAGCGAAATTTCCCAGCAACGCGGATAAATAGCAACGAGGACAATGGTGTGCGATGTCTTTGTTCGGTTTAGATTTTCTTCTTTTTTTTTTTTTTTCTTTTTCTTTTTGGAAATGGTCCTGCGTCTCAGGGACAGTTCAAAGGGTTTAAAGGGCTGTTCGAAAAGTATCGTTGCTCCAAAGCAATTGATATTAATTTAGATTTTATTTATCTTAAATTAAATTCTGTCCTATTGCGTGTATGTATATTATGGATTATACGAAAGAAGAAGTTTTTGAAGAATCGAGTATCAGGAAGATTTTCAATGGACGCATCGAAACCTCATTATCCACTGCGACGAGTAATTAGAATATCGGTGTGAATCTTCCACGTGGATTTAAATTTAGAACAAGCGACGCGAAAGTTGCTGCTCTTCTGTAAGATAATTATCCGCAGTTTTTTAAACATTTCGTTCAATATTTCGTCTGAAGAAACATGATGTTGTATATTGAAGAAATGAGTGAACCCTTCGCTCATTTGAAGCTATTTATCTCTTTGAAATTCGAATCTTGTACAATTTGAAAACAGTTTTTCCTGTTTATATCGACGTTCTAAATACAACTGTGCACGAATTTCTTCAACATTCTAGTTAAATAACTAATCAATTACTGGTAAATTAAAGTCAATTTTCCATCGCTTTCCGAAGGGAAATTTCCTATAGATTCCTGAGCGTTCGCAGTGTCTACGCGACGAACGTCGAATTCGTTGAAGCTGGCTATGATCTCTGCTTTCTCTACCGAAGGGTGTAATATGATTTGAAGAGAATGGCATCTCTGGTTTTATCCAAATCGTAGCCACGAAATCTCCTCGCACCAGCTACTTCAGAATTTTTACGACCCATAAACCGATACATCGTCCCATAAGACTAACACGCTCCACTGTTCTTTCGCGAATCTTTGCAAAACTCGAAACGCTGGATAATCAAATGTTTACGACTGTATCGACGCTGCGAACGATCCTTAGATCCATGCGAATTCCCTGTGAAAATTATGCAAACGCCTTCGTATCCCGGCAAGGTAAAGTGTTTACCGTAGATCGATCGGCGAGCAAGGATTATCTTCTTAATGGTCAAAGTATGAGCAGGCTAAACCGCAAGGATTGCGAAAGATATGGCGATCACTCGACGCGGGAAAAATTACTCGAAGATTTTCTAAATACGCAGGGTGCACGCGAGATTACGCGAAAAACAATTTACCGCAATTATTAAATTGCAATTTAACACATTCGCATTATGGCTCTACTTAGGGGCCATTTGAAGGCGTTCAACCGACGACTGGTCCCCATCACCGCGCGAGGTCGGTCGTAGGTGCAGTAAATGACATCAGAATTCTTCATGGAGTTCATCGAAAATCTACCGTGGACAATGTTACCTCGCAAACATCTTACATTCTTTATAACAGAGGCAAAAAGTAAAAATTATTTAGATTAAAATGGAATAATAATAATCGCGCAATAATCTGCGCTTGGATGCAAACGGGTTAAATAGCAATTTAGTGACTGCAGTAAATTGTTTTTCACGTAATCTGGCGTATAATTAAACGCATGACGAGCGCACTAGGTCGTAACGCGAAATATTGCCATTCCTTCGTGACGAGTATACTGGTGGAAAACAGCGCCAACTGGTGAAAACGAACAAATAGACGGTTCACGCTGAATAGCAGGAGCAATGGAAAGGATTAGAAGAAAGTGACTGGCGACTGATAGTTTCGTACTGTCGCTGTTCCCTAAACCACCTCTGAAGACCAGTGTGTTTACAACCGCTTCAAAGTAGCGCTTTATTCGGTGCTCTGGTGGAAACTCGTTCTTTGAATTATCCGTCTCCTGTCATCCTTTTCACGGATTAAGCGTATCCCACGGGATAAAGGTCCTTGCGGTTCGCCACGGATCCCGTGCCACTACTACCACCAAGCAAGAAGAATTTCTCTACCCCCATAAGCAAACCCAGATCAGGTCTCTTCCGTGCAAACTCGACATCAAACACGAACATCGGCTACCTGTTCCACTGGCAACTCGGTAATTGAGAGAGAGGTATTTGGTTTTCCGCTCTAATTAGGCCACTTGGGTTCGACCAGGTTGACGAACATCGACACTCGCATTCCGTTTTTGTTCGTCGCTGCTGGTCGCTCGATTCTCCAGGTTTCGCTAATTACGTTGAAAAATTTGATCCTCGTAGCCGTTGACTCGCCGCCAGTTCTCCCTGTTAATTAGATCGCCTGGATTTCTCCACGCGATCACATACGCACGCGGATAATACGCACGACGTGGAAAATCGAGGAATACTTGTAGAAAATATTGAACAAATTTTCTGTCGGGAAATCTTCCACTGTAGCATGGAACTTGTGTGGAATTCCCCTTTCTAAATAGTTGCGCGATGCTGTTACAACATCATCTCTATAAAGAAGAACGTAAATGATAATAAACGTATCGCCAAGCCCGAATATTTAGCGAGACCTTCTACGCTAATCGTATGTTTCAGATTGCTATTAACGTTTTATGTTTACCAGTCTTTTTACCCATTATAATTTTTATATATTTGTAGTAAATAACAATTTCGTGAATTTGTTGCTTGTGTCGTGCGATAATTAAACTGCGGATATTTATTTTAATATAAAATTCATGTTTGTACGTGTACAAAGATGGAATCTAAATGGAGAGATTTCCTTTATTGAAGCAATTCGAATCTCCATAAAGAAATTATTCTCCATTGTACATTGTACATTATCAAACAGATTACGATTACATTTGCAGCACATAATTCTTTTATACCATTAGGTTGCAATTTTTACGAAACGAATAAGTACGATTCCAATGATGGAAGAGGGAACTTCCGTTTTCCCAATTGTTTAATTAAAAGGTAAAAATAGAATATTGCATAAATGCATGATTAATATACAAATTATTATTTAAATCGTTATTTTATTTTATTAAATTTTATTTTATCTGTTCCATTCTCTGAACTCAATGCGTCGAGTTTGGTTAAATTTGCAGCAACTTGCGAGTATATTTTCGTTAAAAATTGCGGAAAACCGATCTCTTGCAATTTTGCTACTAAATTTAAAGTTAGAAATTATTCAATTTTTCCGATACGATCATGCTAATGTCTCGTTACAGCGTTCGTGCAACCACACAATGTGGTGTTATATAAGACACGCGTTTATAGAAAATGGAAAAGTGCAGAATCGCACAGAACGCGCGTAGTATGAAAAAATATAGAAAATATGCAAAGTATAATCGCACAGTATCCGATAGGTGAAACAAATTTCTGACTTTCTGTTTACGTTTTTAAAAATAAAATTTACGTAGAAATCTACACGTAAAACACGTATGGAAGCTTCCTATGGGTAAACGTAGAAATACTTTCGCGAGCCATGGTGCTTGCTCAGCTCGATAGGGAATTTCTGATCGGCTTTTGCACGTCCATGTTTCGAGCTAAGCAACGCAATTAAAATTTTCATCGAACGTTTCGTTCTTTTCGTTGCGCGTTGTGAAATTCGCGCCGGCGGAAGACTTGGAAATTTGCGTTGGAGAACTCGGGGCAGCGAATTTTCATGGAATTTTCGGACGAAAATTTCTCATCGCGCGACATCCCACAATTTGGAAGATTTTAATTTCAACCTACAAATTCCTGAAATACTTGGAACGAAGGCACACAGCGATAATTCACGCCGCGTCTCGCGCTTTTGCCACTTTAATTAAACAAAGTGCTCGCTGGCAACCGCAACTATCCAAATATCTTGTTCACCGCGCAAGGATCGAGAACGAATTCCTGGCTGCTAAACAAGTCTTTATCAATTTGATCGTTCGCCGTTGCTTTGTTCGATTTCCACCGCGCCCGGACACTCGTGCAAATTTCAAACCGGAATTCCATGAAAATTTCTCTCGCGGTGTTGGAAATTTTTTCCAGTTTGAAATTTCAACGATTTTTCTGAATTTCTGGCTGAATTTTTCGGATAAATTTCTCGCTGTTTTATCGATCTCAAGCTTTTGTCTCGAGCGATTTTTAATTCTACAAGTTGTGGCTGCGAGCTTCCAAAACTTGCATAATCAAATATCTCCAACGTTGATTTTAATACAGAAAACTTTTCCATCTGTCGCTTTGCAAGCATCCGTCGTCGATCCACTGCCTCTATTCGTTGCTATTTCTTCGAAATTCCTTCGCCGATATTATCGAACTTAAGATTTCCAAAATTTACAGCCATTCCATCTGCGAGTTTCTAATTTACGAAACCCATTAGCCAAGTACAGGTGCGAAGTTTCGCTAATTTCGACCGTCTTCTCGGCGAAATATCTTTGTTCTTGCAATCCTCGTAGCTTTCGTCGTTAAAATCTATTCGACATCTTAAATTCCGACGTGCTTAATCGCATAAACTAACTGATAATCTGTTACTCTTCGAGGAAACGTATTGTGCGTGGAATAACGAAGTGCCATTGTAGTTTGAGACGAATAAAAAATTACAGCAGACGATGGAGCAAACGAAACTGCGTAATATCACAGAGAAACTGATAAACTTTTGCGTTTCAAACTGCCGGTAATAGTGAAAAATGGCAAGCACCTGAAACTTTGGTCTAATTGAAGAACGGCACAAAGTAGCCATTTTGTTACGAAGCAGGTGATTTGATAATTCGCGGTATTCCAATTTATCTTCGTTGGATAAGATTAAAGAACAAGTGGATAAAATGATTTCCTCGTACGATCTCATCAGGCAGAAAAAATCGCAGCATAGGAACAATCGTCCTAATTATCGATTCTGTGCCTTAAAATCAACTTGCAGTAGACACGACAGTCGTAATCAACACATTCACAATTTATTCACATTTCACACACGAAACACGCCACGTCTGCTCTTCTCTTCCTTTACATTCGCTGTAATCGGCAGAAAAGCCAGGTAGCTTCCTTTTCTACTTTTAGACTTCTTCTCTTCTTCGCATTTTCTATTTGCCAAACGTTTGCAAAATCGACGCGAAACGATGGAATTGACATACCAACGAATAGCTGAAGCGACTTGCTTCAGAGTTTCGACAAATTTTGTCCATTTTGTCGAGCGCCTAAAATTAAGTTGCCCACGTGGTCCGAGTCGCGAACCTCATAACCTGCAACGTGGAGAAACTCTAACTTCTGAAAAATAGCTTGGCATAATCTCACACACCAAGCAATTACTATCGCGCGCAAAATGAACAATCCAACTTCCATCTGGTCGAACAAACTTCAAACGGACACGTATGATACGTTTCGGAAAATTGCTTGCTTCTCAGAAAGCTGAGACCTCTCGTTGCGCATTCTCGCCACGTGCAGACAAATTTCCACGTGGCTCGGCGCGCTCGCTCCTCGCTGGCTGTGTCGATGCTTTGCCATAAAACATTGGCCTAATCCGCGCGTGCACTCGATTCGGTCGCAGCAGCCAGCAGCCTTTCGCGTCTCTGCGTAGGCAAAATTGGGAAGTCAGGATCGGCAAATTATTTATTTCGCCAAGTAATTTAACTTTTCTAATTGATCGTCGCTGCGTCGTCCCCCCGGCACAATTTCGCGGACCCGATTTGCCAAAGCTAAAGTGGCGGTGTGGGGAATGAAGGATCGGTTGACTGGAAAGTCGAAGGGCAAAGGGTAAAAGACCGAGCCGGTTTCACCGTGAAATATTCTGCTTTCCGAGCCACGACGAAGCACCACTTTGCGGTTCCGACTTTCCAGACGAATTTCTGAGCGCCGAGGGTGGAGGAACCACGCAAGCAGAGGGTTGGCGTGTTCGCTGCTGGAGTAGCTGCGCGAGCGGACAAGAAGAGGAGGGAGAGAATGGCCAGCCGGTCTAAACGAGATTTCTCATTCCCAGCTAATTCGAGAGATTTCACCGTGGAACGAGTTCTATGATTCATCGTGATGGTCCTCGAGGAATCGCAAAAATGGCCCGGTCTCGCCAACTCCTCTGCTGGCTCGGCCAGTTTATTTCTCAAGTGGACATTTGTTTCGTGCAGGATCCTCGCCTGCCTTCGCTACTTTCCTAATATTTCGCCAACTTATTCGCCCGGACGCTTCGACTACGCGGATTACACTGATACTTGGTAGGATGATGGCGCAGTTAGGTGAACGTCCACACGGGGATCTGAGTGACGGACATTACGTTGGATGTTGACGCATTTGGGGGAAATTTAAGACTTGAATATTATTAAAAACATAATCAATTTGACATTTAAAGGGGAAAGAGAAGGTTTTCTGTTCAGCAGATCTTGAGAAATTCTCAAAGCAGGCGAAGTAGCTCGGGTTGATAATGAAATAGCCACCTTTGGGTTTCGAGTATCGCAAACATCTACGCTAAATTTGTCCGCTCGAAAGCATCATAAACAGAATTGCAATTAACTCGGTTAATTGTTTAATTATATTCCATTGAATCTTCTCGCTTGTTACCATCAATCGCAAGGTGTGCAAATGTAGGGTGGCGTGATGGCAGCGACAAAAGGACAGGAGAACTCCTTCTCGTTGACCAATTTTCTACTAATTAACAGGGTAAGCAATTAATATGCACTTGAAGGAAGATAATGAGCTCGTTAAGAGGGCGAAGGGAATATTCCTGTTGACGATAGAAACCGAGTCGCTCGTTTAAGTTTTCCGCTGTCTCGGCTCTTCTTCGCGTTTCCTTTTCCCGGCTTCTCCATCTCCGGAGCGACACTTCAGTCGGCGATTCTTCGTCCTGAAATTTCCTAAGATTGAAGCGATGTAAAAAGAAAAAATAAAAATAAAACGAGAACCGGTCGAGACTCGGTTTCACTTGCTATTTTCTTTCTACGCTTTTCGATTCCAGTGGAATATTCGGTTTCTCCTTCTCCCTTTCAATAAACATATTTTACAAATTGATTTTATCGAATGGTATCGAACGAACGAACGCGAGTTTCGGAGGGTCTGATTCCATATTCAACGAACGGAAAGCTAAGCGAGTCGATTCTATTCGAAATAGGAGGGAAAATAACAGGGGAAAAATGAAACGATTCTTGAGCCAATTTTTCGTTTCAATTCTGTTTATCCATTCGATGAAAATATACATTTTTCCACAAACGTTAGATGCCGCGTTGTATTTTTACATCTCAAAGAAAAACTAGACTTTTTACCTACGCTTTTCTTATACACATTTTACTACAAAATTATACATCGATTCGCAATGACTTTAATCTGAGCAATCGTCACAGCTGCGCTTAACGTGATAACGCGATTAAATCCATTTTTTTAATGTCGATATAAGGCGATAAGAGACGCTTAGGATCGTCAGAACCTGTTCAATCATTTTGTCAGTTAACGGACTCTTTGTTTAATTTCTGAATTATAAATTAAATTAAGAAGAGTCTTCCTATCTTGATAGAAAAGATATTTCCAACATCAATGCGCCGATACTTAAATAAAAATTGCAATATATGCAATGTACAATAACAGAATATATTATTGCTATTGTTATCATAATGCGAAATTTAGATCTGCGATCTGTTAATTTCGTAAAAAGCAAGTAAATAATGAACGCTGCTTTCAATTAATTATTCATTGTTATTTTATACGCTTTGGTCGAATCCTGATATTATTACGATCAGTGAAAGGGTTCAAATATTTACGAACAACGGGAGTTTTCAATGCTTACGAAGGATATGAAACGTGTATTTTACAGGAAACATCGGTAGATAATTTTATGGGAACGTTTAAGAAATTCGACATGTGTTTTTGAAGGAAGAATTTATTTTAAAGCTGATGGAAATATTCGCCGACGAATTATTTAACGTCGTTGAACGTTGCGTTTGTAAAACTCGTTCGGAATTTCATTTCTTCCTCGTTTCCGCCTACTTATATCTCATATGAATATCTATCCTGCCAGTTATATTATAAAATGTTTGTGTGTCACGCGCGATGAGGTCATCCCTGGGAGATCGTACGTTTCAAGCATCAAAAAAGTATCGTTTGTTCGATAAAATCTTGCGTCGTAAAATATTACCACGTTTCTATATATTCACCTTTATCACACCGATCTATATCTACGTTTTAATTAAATTCAGCTCTGAATTATAAATGAACGGATGCTCAGTTCTTATAAAATCTATTATCAGTTCGATTCTTTGTCAATTTTACGCCGATCAATATTTTTCATTCTTCGTTTTCGTAAAAATATCTCCTTATGTATCCTATTACGTAATTTCTTAACAATAGCGAACAATATTTCACACGCTATATGCGTCACGCCACGAGGCTTACCATAGGCCGTGGGACTTGTCGCGTAAAATAACAAAAAAAAAAAAAAAAAGATAAAAATAAAAAAAGAAATTTAAGATGAAAAATAAAAAAAAGAAACAACTGGTTTACAATTTACTTCCGAGCTCTAGGCTGACTCTTACAACTCGACTTCCGACCGGATTCCGTTATCTCCATTATCCTTGAGTTTGTTAGGCGTCCGCGACTGTTGCCACGCACGCCTTTTTCTCGAACATTCGACGGAAGAACCGTTGCGATATTGATGGTTCATTAGGCACTTCGCTTCGGCGATATACATTGTTGCTGAGTGCCGCCACATCTTTATCTCCGATCTTAAAATGAGCCTGTCGTGACACCCTAACCGTCGCACGTGGCACTACAGTGCCGCAGACAGATCGTCTTATAGGACCGGCGAAATATATACAATGTAGCAACAAGCGCATAGTTCTGGGAACGTCCGTTATTTCAAAGAAGGTTTCTTTTTTTTTTTTTTTATTTGTTTATTAGTAATTTACAATCAATTCTCGCATTGAGAATTTTCAGTAATTTTCTCTGGCGTGGCGCTGTGACATGGCTAATTATTTATAATGAGTTAATACTTATTATAAATAAGTAAATATCTAGTTAAATCTTGTGCTTAGGTCTAACGGCTAGTGTTTTTTTAGCCTGCGGATCTGGTCCGACGTGTTAAGTAATTTAGTAATTAGGGGGTTTCCATGTTTGTTGACTCTTTTGCTATATCTGTTGCTATATTTTGTTATTTCTTCTTTGACTGTGGGTATCCCGAGGTCGCAATGTGTTACTTCGTTGGTGACATACCAGGGTGAATTTATTAGGGACACAAAGAAGGTGGCGAACGGTGGCGTGACCCGAGCGTAGTGGGGGTCGTCTCCGAGAGAAGACAAAGAAAAGGTCGAAGGGCAATCAGTACCATTTGAGGATTCAAACGTTATGCATCGACAGGTTCTGATCAACACAATTAAAGTCGCTTAGTCTACCGAATATATCAAGAAATATTATAAGATCGGGTCGAATTCCTGTATCAAACTAATTGTTTAATCGTTTATTATATTATTTTAAATATTGTCAAATATACCAGTTTATGTTAACCCTGTTAATTCAGTGTTAAACTCATTGAACCATCTCTGTTATCTTACGCTTTATCTTACGCTCTGTTAGCTGACGCGCTTTTTTCCTCCGCAAACGGTCGTGGCAATATGTCTATACCCCAAGCTCGAAAGCTTGTTTCTTGCGAAAAACGAGAAAATAAAGAACGATGAGTAAATTTCACGGTTTTATATTTTATAAAACAATTTGATCTCTGCTACATTTTCGTTCAACTATATGCTATACGTCAAACGCGTGATAATTAAATATACGTGAAATACATCGAATACGACTACTCGATGTATCAGAGTACCTGTCAGAGTTGGTACACACGTGGCTACGTAATTTCAGCTCGTTCTTCCCAACGAACTCGTACGAGGTTTTCCTTCGCCGACTAATTTTCCTGCCACCTACTATGGCACGATCGATTTGCAGAGTCGACTAATGAACGAACCGGTAAACACCGAGCTCCATTCCACGTTGGAATGCTCAAGGCGTCGAGGATTTCTCATTTTCAATCGCGTTTGCCTTCTCGTTTTCCGGCTTTTTAATCTCCCCAATGTTGTCGCAGTTTAATCGTCCGACAGCTATGTTCGGATTTCTTTAGCTCTCCTCCCTCCCACCCTCTCTTTCTCTTCCGGCGCCATGTTAATTTTTCTTTCTCCAAAGGAAATTTGCTCGCCGAACTTTATGGAAAAGTAAGTGGAAAAGTACCTAGCTGATCAATGAGAGACTGCGTTATAGGATTTCAAAGTTTGCTTTGCCATAATTGGTCACTTGAGCGAAGAATAAATCGCTTTGAAGATATTTTGAGGAATCGCGGCGGATTTATTACTTACGAACAAGGTATTTATTTATTATACGTAAATTCTGAGACATCTTTAAGAGAATCGCAACTCATTTCTCGCGCAGTCGGATCGCAACGACTTGTTTCGAACTATACGAACGCTCTCGCTCCTCAAAATTGATCCTTTCGATTCGTGCAATTTTGTTAAATTCCATACAAATCACTGGAGTAAAAATTATTCCAAACGTTCTTGTCGATTAAAACCATTAAAATTTATTTATTTATTTATTTATTTAGAAAATGATTTCGATACTGTTAGTACAAGTTCATAGTTGCCTCTACAGAAATGTCTATTTTTCAAAGCAAATTAGAATTCTATAATTTTTATATTTTCAGAAAACCATCAGAAATTTACTTTTTGTTATTTTGTTAAAACTAGCAGATTTGTAGCGTTCCAAGAACCTAACTGGGATCATCGAGTTTCCTCAACTCGAATTTTCCCCAAAATTATATCGAATTGGATTATTCTAAGGAATTAGCTTACATTTTTACTTCTGAAATTCGTTTAATATCCTCGAGCAAGTTTCTTCGCTCTGAATCATCGCGATCGTCTGCAGCCTTTGAACATCGATCCACTTTCATTTTCGCTGTCGTTTCTCCGGTTTTCGATTTTATCGCCGCTCGATGACAAAGCAATTGGAAGATTTTCACCTTTGACTGAAGATCGTGCTATTATAAATTGATTATCAGTTTCGACCAACAGCTTCAAGTTTCTTGATTGTAACTCGTGGCAACTTGATACTATAAGTTGCACCATAGAAGCCTGCAGGAGCCTTGCAACTTCTGAATTACGTCACTCGTGCTGTAACTGGAGCCACGAGAACCTTAAGTTGCTGCAGTTTGAATTAAGTTGCATCTGTTATAATGGTGGAAATATCAGAAATAGCTTCTTAATTAGTTCAACATCGTTTGCAGTTGTTAGGCGGAAAGAGAAGCAGAAGAAAACATTTTGTTATATCAATTACAACAATTTTCAACGTCGCCACCTGATATTTCTGCTAAAAATAAAAAGACATACGAAGGAATACAAGAAACGTAGTTGATGAGAAATCATTCTGAAAGCGAAAGATTAACAAGTTGAAAATTTGTACGACGAATGACGTATTTATTTTATATAATTAGATCGAGTTATTATCCAAGGATTACAGATATTAGTAAAGAATTATTCAGAATTATAAGAATGTTTTATTATTTTTATCATTTTTATTATCATTATCGATTATTACTTAGAATTTTCTTATTGTAAATATTCTAACGTCCTTTGTTATCGTCGTATTGCGAAATCCTCGTCGTTCTTCTGCATCGTCGCAAAGTTTCGGATAATTTTACGCGAAATTTCACGCGTCATCGATGCGTTAATTAAATATAATAAAAGCAAGATTACTCGGAAGAATATGAAATGCTGCTTTGAATTTAGAAGCACGTCGAACCGGTTAAGATGTTCCTCGTTTCGTAGAAGCTGGAGAGGAAACACGTTCGATAAGATATGAACGCGTTGCAGAAAATTCACGAAGCCGGATGAAGGACTAACTTGTGCAGACAGTTCCCGATATTCCCACAGGAGCTTCGTTTCGTTAGCGTCGACGTAATTTTCTTAGACAAATCTTTGACTTTGTGCGCGCGAGATCATCTCGTGCAGGCTACGAAGAAATTGTCCAGGAATTGGCAAGAAAAAAAGAAGGAAAAATAATCGATGCTTGTAGATTGTATGGGTATTCGAGGAAAAATGTAGGTTAAAAAGAAGATGGAAAGCTGATCGCCTCGATATTTTATTTCTGCCTTGAAGATATACCATGGTTACAATTTTTATTTTATTCTCAAGGTTTTCTCGAATAGTTCAAAATGTAACGATCTATGACGCGGTATTCTTTCGACGAAAATATGAGAAACAAGCTTTCACGATCAAAAACAAGCTATTGCACTGTTCCAGTTCGTTTGAAACTATAAACCCAAATCACTTGAACGCTTAACAAAGGTCGCAAGTTCGAGGAGAAGATGAAACGACGATGTTCTCAATGGGCGTGATTTTTCGTGCAAGTTTTTCACCAGAAATTTTCTTACCACGTTAAAGGTCGTTTCGCTTGTTAGAGAAGATCGTACGTGAAAGGACCAGATATTAATAGAAGAGCGGGGAACTATAGCGTTAAACTGGGAACAAATGCAAAACGAAAGACAAGATGCAGAAGGACGTTGCAGCGAGGGCGAGCGCCACGGAACAGCGAAGTTGTTTGCCAGTTGCTCGACGAGGATAGAAAATACCAGGCAAACAAAAGCAGCAAGAATAAATAATGAGTCTCGTTACCGTGAGTTTTCAAGCTGACTCTTCATCACGAAAATTGGCCTCGCTGTCACGGAGCTGCAATTACACTTGGTGCAGCCCGCGTCGCGTCTCTCCCCGAAACCGCTCTGAATCCGAAATTACAAGCTGCCCCGCTTCGAAAGACAATCGGCCAACACAAAGGGCATTCGTTTCGCGCACAGCTTTCGGCTACTTATGCGGAGCCTGGTGGACGTATAGCGGCGTCCGGTTCTTCCCGGCTAATAAACAACAGACCAGCTATTTTCCAAAATGAACTTTTAACCGAAACGAGAAGATGCTGATCGAAGTAAAGTTGGAATAAAAGATGATAACGGATGGTTGACTTGTTCTCCCGTTTTTCATGGATTTTGTTGATCCTACGGCGGATTATGCGAGTGATAATCGAGGAGAAACACCATGAAATTGGACGGTTCGCTGGGGTCCAATAGCGTAACACGATGCAGTGTCAGACCAAGCGAATCCTTTTTATTTTTCACGATTTTTCCACGAAAATCGTAGCATGGACGTGTTTGTGAGATGTTTGGCGTATAATTTGAATTAGATTTATTTATGCGCATTTCTTCATCGTTTGTTAAGGTACGTCGAATCATATTCGGTGTCTTGTCGGTCAGAAAAATGTGACGAACGTGTTGGGTAAACGTTTCGTCGATGGGAAATCAAAATGAAGAAGGTTTGGTTTCCGAGTTAAGAAGAAATCACAGTATTTGTATTTTATACGTCGCTGAACTCTTCTTCCTCTCTTCGTCGCTCGCTCGCGTTCTTCTCTCGCACGTTGCACCTTTTGTTAGACTTTTGCTGCCAGCATTTTCTCGCTCAATCGCGCGGACTGATTTTTAGACCACCCTGTATACCCGAACACAGCTACGAGCTACTTTCGAGACTCGCACAAACTCTATCTATTTTTCGCTAAAGCGATCAGGCTACTTTGTTGGTGCTTTCGCGAAGACGAGGGCACAGACAATTACGTTATGTTTGAACTATTACAGCCTTGATATTGAAGAGTAGAATGGCCATATTTAAAGCGAGACAGTGTTAAAAGGTGAACAGTACGAACAATGCAACTCACGCTTAACCGCTATGAATCCACATCAAACGAAATAGCTGCTGTGGTGGTGGTTCGCGTTCCTTCCGCGGTCTCCTACTGTTCTCGTTTCTATGAACTACCGAACGACACCGTAAAATCCTGTCACGTGTTCCCGTCGCATTTTCCGGTGAAACAGATGTCCGATAATTCCTTCTAGACGTCAGGTCGAGCAGTAAAGATTTTTTATTTAAACGCGCAGCAAAACGTGCCTCGTGTTGTAACTTATACGTCGAAGCGTTTCAAAGAATAATATTTCCGAGTCTTGGACCCGTTCAGTTGTTTCATGGTAACCTGGTAATTTGATGAGATCGCAGACTGCTGGTGAAAAAGGCGGCAAAATCGAACAATCTTCACTTTTAAATTACGCATCATCCATTTTGTTCTATTAAAATAAAGACCACAACGTTTGGCAGATTAGGTTTCATAAAGGTTTGGATAAAGAAGCATTGTTTAAAAGACATGTTTGTAAAAGAAAGACACATTTGCAGCAACTTGATATTACTCACAGCAATGGGAAACAACGTGGCGTAGAATTCAAGTGGAGTTTTCCTTTTCTAAGAAGGATAACGTTAGAGGATGATGATAATGATAATTCTTGCTCGATGATATCAGAAGATGGGGTCGCAAACTCGTCTCTACAGAGACAAATATTGTATAAGTAGCAATAAGTATCGGTTAATTGTTTCTTGGCTTTTGTCTATGCTATCTACGTAAACGAATGGGACCATTGAGTTTCCTTTGAGACTAAACGGTGGCACACGCAGGTGCAATTTTACTTTCCATGAATTTCCATGCATAAGTTTTCTTTTCTTGCCGGGAAACTTGTTTCTCGTAGTATTTTCTGCGATACTTTATACTCTTTAATTTAACTCTTTGACTCTTTATTATATTATATTTCCATTTATTATAGATTTATTATGAATTTAACTCTTATGAGCCATCATGGGTGAATTTTCACTCTAAACGATAATATTCTAGAAAATGATACATCTAATATGTCATAGATCTTAATTTTAGTAGGTCGAAGATTGTTAATCTTAATAATCTTCATTGAGTAATCGTCATTGAGTAGTTGTCGTGTTAAGATAATTAGGTCGATTACTTAGTATATTTTCAGTAGATCAGTAGATCGACGATTGTTAATGTTATTAATCCTCATTGAGTAATCGTCATTGAGTAGTAATCGTGTTAAGATGGTTAAGTTGATTACTTTGTATATTTACAGTAGATCAGTAGATCGAAGATTGTTAATCTTCATTGAGTAATCGTCATTGAGTAGTTGTCGTGTTAAGATGATTAGGTTGATTACTTTGTATATTTTTAGTAGATCAGTAGATCGAAGATTGTTAATCTTATTAATCTTCATTGAGTAATTGTAATTGAGTAGTCGTGTTAAGATGATTAGGTCGAGATTACTTTCTATACTTTCAGTAGATCGAAGATTGTTAATCTTAATAATCTTATTAATCTTCATTGAGTAATCGTAATTGAGTAGTTGTCGTGTTAAGATAATTAGGTCGATTACTTAGTATATTTTCAGTAGATCAGTAGATCGACGATTGTTAATGTTATTAATCCTCATTGAGTAATCGTCATTGAGTAGTAATCGTGTTAAGATGGTTAGGTTGATTACTTTGTATATTTTCAGTAGATCAGTAGATCGAAGATTGTTAATCTTCATTGAGTAATCGTCATTGAGTAGTTGTCGTGTTAAGATGATTAGACCGATTACTTTCCATATTTTCAGTAGATCAGTAGATCGAATATTGTTAATCTTCATTGAGTAATCGTAATTGAGTAGTTATCGTGTTACGATGATTAAATCGATTATTTTCTATATTTTCAGTAGCTCGGAGATTATTAATCTTAATAATCTTATTAATCTTCATTGAGTAATCGTAATTGAATAGTTATCGTGTTACGATGATTAAATCGATTATTTTCTATATTTTCAGTAGCTCGGAGATTGTTAATCTTGATAATCTTATTAATCTTCATTGAGTAGTTGTAATTGAGTAGTCGTGTTAAGATGATTAGGTCGATTACTTTCTATACTTTCAGTAGCTCGGAGATTGTTAATCTTAATAATCTTATTAATGTTCATTGAGTAATTGTAATTGAGTAGTTGTCGTGTTAAGATGATTAGGTCGATTACTTTCTATATTTTCAGTAGATCGAAGATTGTTAATCTTATAATTGAGTAGTTGTCATGTTACGATGATTAGATCGATTATTTTCTATATTTTCAGTAGATCGAAGATTGTTAATCTTAATAATCGTGTTAATCCTCATTGAGTAATCGTAATTGAGTAGTAATCGTGTTAAGATGAGTAGGTCGATTACTTTCTATATTTTTATAACCACGCAAAGTTAACGATTAAACTTACTATCCAATGCTACAGGATTTTGCTTTAGCAAAGGTAATAGCAAAGAAACTTGGTTCGAATTCGTATTACGGTAGAACCTGCGTAACTCGAATCTCAAGGGAAGAGTTTCAGTCGTCGAGTTACGAAGATTTTAAAGCTTATCGGAGCTTGCTTTCGGGCAAGAGCGGTTCAAGAAACGAAAACTCGACTTATAAAGAAGCTTTATTATCAGCTTTATTATACACGTGTTAGGTTCGTCGTTTTGTAGACATTCAACGACGCAATGGTACAAATTAATGACAGAAATTATGGACGTTTGCTTTTCATTTGACTGATGAAAAATAATCGGTTTGCCTGAAGAAAGCACATGGTAAGCTACAGAGGTGAACTGCGATTCTTCGAATTGAATCGAGTTGCAGAGATGAAACAACGCGTCTGGACGTGGAAGAAATAATAATTTAATAACAAAATTTACATTCTTCAATTATATTTATATTTTGTATATTTATCTATATGGAGAAGAAATTACAACAAATTTTTCTATTTCGATTTATACGAAGCTTTCTACAGCTGAGCCCAGTAGAATGAACAAAGTTGTAGTCCCATTGCACGTAGCTTTTCTGAATTGCAGACGTTCGGGTTCTACTGTAGCAGAATCTACGCGACAGAAAGAAATTTCCATACGATATAACACGATCGTCGATTTTATCCTATCAACGATACGTCGCTTAATGTTACGAGAAAGCGAAGATTCTATTTGCAGAGTAGAATTGAAAAACTAAATATCCACGTCGAGGGAAGAAGAAAACTTTTCTTGCTATCTGTTTCTCAGAACCACTTTCGATCTCCATTCCAACTTGTAAAACGCGAGCTTCTCGACCGCGTTTCTTCCGAATCTTCGTGTACCTTACCCAGACACCTTCCGTCTCGCACGAACCTGCCAGACTCGAACAAAACGTTGAAAACCGTAGATCATGATAGCAGCTACAGCTAAACATTTTCCCATTCCACTTAACTCAACCTTATCCTAAGTCCAACACCGACACTCGACATCACTTGCTCTCATCACACGAGAAAGAATTCTATTTCGATGTAAAAACTCGAAAAGAAATCGTATCGTTAGATCGTCGGTGACACGTAACACTTGTGGGCTCGATCGATCTTCAGTTAATCTCAAGGCGCTGGATTTTGATTTGTATCGTACAACTAACGCGATAAAGAAGGAAAATGAAGATGAAGATGAAGATTCTTGTGGATACAGACTGATAAATTGATAATTACGAGTTAAACATAACAGCGTCGATCGTCTAACACTGTCACCGAACCTATGCGACCGATGCAATAGCTCGTCCATTCGCTTAATTTTGCTCAACCAAACTTAGCACATTGAAATGCTCTGGTAAGCGTATAGCCTCGATTCCCACGTGTTGGATTATTTAATAAACAATTGGCAAGATTCAGAAGAGTATAGCATTTGACAAGTGTGATATTTAATAATAATAATAATAATATAAATGTATATTGTAAGTTGTGTGATGTTGTTCATCGTCTTCTTCGCTAATGTGAGTCACTCGGCAAAGGACGAGTGAAATCAACTTCACTGCTACTATTTCCAATATTATTTTCGAAATTCCATTATCGACCGCCTCCTCGTTGAAAAGGTCTTCAAACAATTGTTTAAACATCGGTTTCTTACTTCTTCAAACGTGTCATGTAACAACAATGTTCGCAACGTTTTGTTTGTAGCATCCACTGCTTCCTTTACTCTTTTGTTTAACAGCGAACATTTATTCTAAGATAGCGCATCAAGTAAAATACGTAAGACGCTAATTAGCGTCTGTCGTCGTCAATGTGTCGAGCTAAAGACCCTTCGCTGATTGCATAAGACGTAGAATAAGAATGAAATTAAACAATCTGATTGAAAAATCTGGACAAAAATGGAAACTCTCGTGCGATGTCACCGTACGATCCAACGATAGCAACCGAAAGACGAGGCAAAATCGCGTGACTCGCGGCTAATTGTTTCTCGCGTCTCGTCACGGATCTGACGTTAGTCCTTTTTCTCTCTCTCTCTCTTTCTCTCTCCCTTTGTTTTGTTTCTGTAAATCCGAGAAACAAGCAAGAAATGGGTCGCACGAGAATTTTGTGGCGATGGGACACGCGGCCGAGACGGAACTGCGGTGAATTTCTCGATGGCGAAACGTAAATCAGTCAGCCGCAGGAGACTCGGTAGCGCAGCGAAATTGAAGTAAAAATTCCACGAGCACGAGAAACGTGATTATTTAAGCTGTCATGCATGATGAATGGACTCGTCGACGACGAAGAGCAGGAAATTTTGGATTCCGAACACGCTGGACCACCGACGCTGTCCATGTTCTCCATTCTTCTTCAGGACGTCGAGGGATTTCGCTCTTCCTTCCGTCTCTCTTTCTCTTTTTATCTATCTATCTATCTATCTCTCTTTGCCTTCCTTTTCTTTCTGTTTTACGTCTTTCAGAAGTGGTAGCCAAGAGTGGAAGGTATTAAGAGACGTATGTCTCCTGTGTTTCAGGTCCTGCCACCCTGGAAGGCGGCCAAGTCCGGCAGTATATCCTTCAAAATCCGGACCAACGAACCTAACGGCTTGATCATGTACAGCCGTAGTGGAGCTCACACGAGGGTATGTAAATTTCCTTTGATATATTCTTTTCTTCTTTTAGTCGGCGGACTACGTGTAGAAAGTATTCGTAAAAGCATTGGAAAATACTCGTAATCAATGGCAGGAAAATTGCTATACAGAACATGAAGAGAAATATCTCTTCCTTCTTCTTTTCTTCTTTTAGTCAGAGGACTGCGCGTAGAAAGTATTCGTAAAAGCATTCGAATATTTGTAATCAATGGCAGGAAAATTGCTGTGCAGAACATGAAGAGAAATATCTCTTCCTTCTTTTCTTCTTTTAGTCAGAGGACTGCGTGTAGAAAGTATTCGTAAAAGCATTCGAATATTTGTAATAAATGGCAGGAAAATTGCTGTGCAGAACATGAAGAGAAATATCTCTTCCTTCTTTTCTTCTTTTAGTCAGAGGACTGCGTGTAGAAAGTATTCGTAAAAGCATTCGAATATTTGTAATCAATGGCAGGAAAATTGCTATACAGAACATGAAGAGAAATATCTCTTCCTTCTTTTCTTCTTTTAGTCAGAGGACTGCGTGTAGAAAGTATTCGTAAAAGCCTTCGAAAATACTCGTAATCAATGGCAGGAAAATTGCTATACAGAACATGAAGAGAAATATCTCTTCTTTCTTCTTTTCTTCTTTTAGTCAGAGGACTGCGCGTAGAAAGTATTCGTAAAAGCATTCGAATATTTGTAATCAATGGCAGGAAAATTGCTGTGCAGAACATGAAGAGAAATATCTCTTCCTTCTTTTCTTCTTTTAGTCAGAGGACTGCGTGTAGAAAGTATTCGCAAAAGCATTGGAAAATACTCGTAATAAATGGCAGGAAAATTGCTATACAGAACATGAAGAGAAATATCTCTTTCTTCTTTTCTTCTTTTAGTCAGAGGACTGCGTGTAGAAAGTATTCGCAAAAGCATTGGAAAATACTCGTAATAAATGGCAGGAAAATTGCTATACAGAACATGAAGAGAAATATCTCTTCCTTCTTTTCTTCTTTTAGTCAGAGGACTGCGCGTAGAAAGTATTCGTAAAAGCATTCGAATATTTGTAATCAATGGCAGGAAAATTGCTGTGCAGAACATGAAGAGAAATATCTCTTCCTTCTTTTCTTCTTTTAGTCAGAGGACTGCGTGTAGAAAGTATTCGTAAAAGCATTGGAAAATACTTGTAATCAATGGCAGGAAAATTACTGTGCAGAACATGAAGAGAAATATTTCTTCCTTCTTCGTTTCTTCTTTTAGTCAGAGGACTGCGTGTAGAAAGTATTCGTAAAAGCATTCGAATATTTGTAATCAATGGCAGGAAAATTGCTATACAGAACATGAAGAGAAATATCTCTTCCTTCTTCTTTTTATCAGAGTTTTGCTCGCTTCAGCAGCTAGCTGAACGAGAAATACGCACGCATCCTTGCGAGTCTGTAGAATAATTTTCATGAAAAAGATAGCTGGATATCCACATGTTTTGTGAAAATATCGCAGAAGTATGTGAAAAACATATGCGAAAATATTCGTGTAGTGGGTTCGGTTACGCGATGAGGTAGAGTAGAGTTAGCTTGAAAGGATACAGTGTCCTTGGGAAAATAATCCGCTTCAGAGGAAGAAAAATCTCCTCGTGAATTTTATTTATTAATCGTCCGCGTTATTCCAAACACTTTGAAACACTGTGTTGAGATTGGATCGTCTGAGTACAATTTGGTGAAGCTGGAAGCGATGCTGAAAACGTTTATGAGCTGCAAGTTAAGAAGAAGTGGTACGAGGACGAAGAAACGAAAAGAGATGAAAGAGTTAAATAGCAATGGGAAAGATCGGCGGGAGAAGAATAAAGAAACGAAGCTAGAAGAACGATAATGTAAACGAAAGTTGGGAACGACGATCGGTTGAAAAGTCGATGTTTGTTCGAGCGAGAAAGCAAGTGATAACGAAATGGAATTGTATGAAATGGCAGAGGACAGGCGATTCAATTACCAGCCATGATGAAAATGCATTTTTTATCTGATCAAATGGCGAACAATGTTTGGAAAATTGTTGAACCGATACAGAACCGTAATCAAATTTCATCGTCGCTGTTGAAAAACCAGCGATCGTTTGTCCAAGTAAGAGACGAATTTCTACGTTGATGAATCGTAATTTACAGAAATCGTACGAATTTCGAAATAATTAACGCTGCTTCTATTGTCAATGTATCGTTCGTTCAATTTAGTTCACGTGATTTAAAATGCTTTGTTATATATAAAATAACATCTTGTTTGAAAACCTGAGCCTTTGGTAATTGTTAGTTAAAATATTGTACATCGAATTTCATCGAATTATGCGCCATATAAACGAAGATATGACAAACGCCCCTTTGTTGTTCATATGCACGAAATATTCAGGAATTATATTTTAATTAAAAATCTCGTACGCGCTATTAAATAAATCGTTGTAGAAACAAATGTCGCATTGATGTTTAGAATAAAAGTTTCATTGCGCTGTGTATAGCACAAACGACAGTATTAGCTCGCAATGGGAAACTAAATAGACAAACGACCGAGCTTGTATTTGTTAATCTGAAGATGAACGTTCTACACATACAAAACGTTCTGTGAAACATCCTAATAGAATTACCGAAACACTTCGTCAGATATTATTCGTTCAATTACTAATACATTTAATTAACGAAAACCTAAAACGAATCATCCGCGGAGAATGTAATTAAAATCACTGATAGCGCCTCGTTAACAGAACGAACCACGTCCGACCGATTTCACATCAAATTATCGAATCCTCAATTAAACTCGATAAAATCGTCGAACGATCAGGAAATGAATTTTGTAAGATGCATATGCGAAAACTACGAGGAAAGAAGACGATAATCTAAAGCTGAGTCTGCCGATTTTTTGGTTTTAAGATTCCGGTGTGTTTTTCTTTTATTCGACAAAATCGAAAATTGTCCTTTCATCTGACAGAATCAAAAATCAAAGGCTAAACATGTGTGTGTAAATAAATTAATCGGAAAACTGAAATATCGAAAAGGTTCATCGATTCCCAACTTCTCTGTGAAACACTTCAACGTCTTCAACTTCAACGACGATCGCAAGAATTTAATTTCGGTTCTTCTATCTTCCCTTTAGCGACAAACGTAATAATTTAATAATAAACAGTAGTGGTTTGTTGTAGTAGTTTGAGCTACTTATTCGTTTGAGATTATTAGCTCGGATGCTGGTCTTGGTTGCACAGATTACATTGTCTTTACTGCACACGTCGTTGAAACCATCTTACATAATTATTCCTTCAGCGATCTGCTCACCTGTTTCCTCTCACCTGTCTCCTTTTCATTGTAAAACTGTCTTGCATTTGCTACGAAGCACCTTTGTTCCTGGAAACTATTTCATGAACTAGCATTTGCGTCTCACACCTTGCAGAGCCCCTTGATATCATAGCAGATACAGACTATAGCACGCTCAAGTTTGAAAAACCAGGGATCAACGAATGTTTCCCAATTTTCAAAATGACACGTGTAATTCCATTCAGGGTTGCATCTTATGTTACGATAAGTCCGAAAGAGATCAGAAACGATGCCACAGTCTTCCGGAAATTACTGTCAGACGTCTCGCGCCACGAGCCCAATAAGCAAATTGCTCTTCCTGTCCTCGCGTTTCTATTAGGTCGTCCGAAAAGTCTCTTTCGTTTTATAAGAAAATAACGTTGAATGCACAATGTTTTCCGTTTCTTTTATCAAAATAACAAATCATTTTCTTTTATCAAAATAAAGATCACAAAGTTTGACAGGTTAAGTTTCACGTTTGTCAAAGATGCATCGTCGTAAAAGACGTGTCTGCAAAAGAAAGACAACCTAACAGCCCAAAAGCTGTACATGAGCCCCATTTCCAAAATTGTTGCTCTAAAAAACGAAGCCTCGCCATATAAAAAATCTTCGTCCCACGCTTTTCACTTACCTCTTCACGAGGAATCAGCTTGGCGAGCTGTCGGACGTCCTCTGTATATCGCAGAATCTGCGCGTTCGACGAACAGGTAGAGAGACAGGCGAGGCAGATCTGGGCCACCAGTCGGCCAAACGACAATCGAGAGGAAATGCATTTTCGTCGCTGGAGCCGAGTTTCCCTCGCAGCCGCCAGTTATCTCGATTTAACAATACCGCCCCGTAATTCCCACAATTATATTTCAACGTTGAAAGGGGAGCAGCGCGGGGGTGGCATCAGCGTCGCGAATAATCGCGGTTGCGTAGCGCATAACGGCGTGAAATAAATCGGAAAGTTGCGAAAACCGGGTTCTCGTTAAGGGCGCGAGTTCGCGCCGCTTGCTCATTAGCAGAATCACCGGATCCCGCGAACAAATGCTTGGCCGGTTCACCTTCGTGTCTGTCACGCACACTACGAACTCTCTGTTTGTAAATACATGCGTCGACACATGGCTATTAGTCGCGAAATAAACGCGACTGGTCGCTGTCGTGTTCCGCCGAACCGTACACTGTTCACAAAAGAGCTTCCTGAATTATATTCTTCCTTTCTTTAATTTATCGTTTGTCCCTCGGCCACATCCTTTGCTCAGGTCTCAGCGACTAGGGAGCTTCGCGCATCTTGCGGATATTTTTCCAACGTTGAAGAACGTCCACGTGCTCAATTGTCACGGTTGTTTCAATCAACAGTTAGTTCTACTATTTAGGAGAAAATTTAAAAATTTGACAAACTTTGGGAAGAGATGAGAATCATTTAAAGGTAAAACGAAGAGACACGCAGGCTGCCACTTGACAGTAACACGTGCACTTTGTACGTTTAGTGGTTCGCGGGTAGTTTGATTATTTAGAAACGTTTGGAAGCTTTGTGAAAGTTGTAAAGTCACGATTTTACGCTCTGAAGGTAAAAGTAAAACGTCGTTTCCCTTTTGCAGCAAGATCTCTTCGCCTTCGAGATCTTCAACGGTCATCTGTACCTGCACGCTGACCTCGGAAGCGGACCGGTGAAGGTGAAATCGTCGAAACAACGAATCGACGACGGCACGTGGCACGACGTGGCACTTCGTCGAGTCGAAAGAGACGGACGTGTCACCGTCGACGGTTCCATTGTCGAATTCCGTACACCAGGTAAGCAACAGAACCTTTGTCTTCTTCTTCTTCTTTTTTCTTCCTTTCTTTTCTTTTCTTTTCTTTTCTTTTTTCGTTAAATTTTCCCACTCGTTCGTCAGGATGTTTGGCGTTTATCTTCTAATCTACGGACTACAGGCGGAACTGTAAATCCGGTCGGTCGACGAAATAAACGACGAAGGAGGGTAAAAATGCGCGGGATCGAGAAGCAAGCCACTCATAATTCAGAGTTACACGCTCGAGGACACTTATCTGCAGGTGCAGCTAACCGTTCCATGCGTGGAACGTAATAAATCTTCAGCTCTTGCCTTTTTCTACGATCCTCTGGTTTTATTACCGCTTAGTAGTTACCCTTCGTTAGATCTGTCTTTTTAGAAACTCGCTCGCTTTTATTCGCTACCTCGGTACTACGCTCCTGACGATCGCGATTAATCGAGCGAAATTTAGAGCTCAGACTCCTCTAGTCGTTTGGATCTGGTCGCTTAAACTACGATAGCAGGACATTTATGGTAATTGATAATGGTTATTGTTCTTGAAAAATCTTTTCTTTTTTCTTTTTTTGATACACAGTTTTTAATATCGTTGTGTGATTAAGCGAGAGAATTTTAATATAACGAGATTGAAGATGAAAAGGAACCGCTAGCTTCTGAGATGCGAGTATTTAACAGCAGCGTTCGGTGATTTGGCGAAATAGATCGTCAAAGAATGAAACAGTATCTGCTGATGGACCGGCTTTACAAATTTTAAATGACTTGATAAAGGTACAGTTTAATTTCCATTTAATTGAGATTTAATAAGCTTTCATTTTAATTCAGGTGCAAGGAAGTTTGAATATACGTAAGTTGGTGTTAAAACTGGCGACAGAGGTTCCTCCACTGGTTCGTTATAAAATAGAACATGCCGATTTCACTTTGCCTCTTCGATTTATGTCTTCTATGGAGCTCGGTGAAGAAGCGGTACATGTCGTTTGTAGGAGAATAAATTTTAGGAAATTTAATTGTCCGAGGGAATTCCATGGTAAATTAGAAACACCTTAAATGATAATCGACAAGTATTGTCACGTTTCAATTTCACATTTAATCCAACAATTCTTATTACGCGTTACTTTGAACGATCTTATATTGCAGTGAATCAATTCCGATTATTATAAATTATGTTAATATGAAAAATTCGCGCCTAATGCAGCTACTCATCGCCAAGGCCAAATAGAAGATTCTAAAGGATCTTCTCAAGTCGTTCAAAAGACAATAACTTGTGACAAATTCCCATTTCATCTGACATTTTAGCCTCAAGTCTGAAGAGAAAATTATAAATAATCTGCTCGATTCATCCCAAAGACAATCCAGATCGAATCTGTGTAGCTGCTCATCACCAAGGCCAAAGAGAAGATTCTAAATGATGTTCTCAAGTCGTTCAAAAGACAATAATCTTGTTTATGACAAATTCCCATTTCATTTGACATTTTATCCTCAAGTGCAAAATGAAAATTATAAATAATCTGCTCGACTCATCCCAAAGTCAATCCAGATCGAATCTGTGTAGCTTCTCATCGCCAAGGCCAAAGAGAAGATTCTAAAGGATCTTCTCAAGTCATTCAAAAGACAATAAGCTTGCTTATGACAAATTCCCATTTCATCTGACATTTTACTTTCAAATGCAAAATGAAAATTATAAATAATCTGCTCGAGTCATCCCAAAGACAATCCAGATCGAATCTGTGTAGTTTCTCATCGCCAAGGCCAAAGAGAAGATTCTAAAGGATGTTCTCAAGTCATTCAAAAGACAATAATCTTGCTTATGACAAATTCCCATTTCATCTGACATTTTACTTTCAAATGCAAAATGAAAATTATAAATAATCTGCTCGAGTCATCCCAAAGACAATCCAGATCGAACCTGTGTAGCTTCCCATCGCCAAGGCCAAAGAGAAGATTCTAAATGATGTTCTTGAGTCATTCAAAAGACAATACTCTTACTTATGACAAATTTCCATTTCATTTGACGTTTTAGCCTCAAGTCTGAAGAGAAAATTATAAATAATCTGCTCGATTCATCCCAAAGACAATACAGATCGAACCTGTGTAGCTTCTCATCGCCAAGGCCAAAGAGAAGATTCTAAATGATGTTCTTGAGTCATTCAAAAGACAATAATCTTGCTTATGACAAATTCCCATTTCATTTGACATTTTATCCTCAAGTGCAAAATGAAAATTATAAATAATCTGCTCGACTCATCCCAAAGACAATCCAGATCGAACCTGTGTAGCTGCTCATCGCCAAGGCCAAAGAGAAGATTCTAAATGATGTTCTTGAGTCGTTCAAAAGACAATCTTGTTTATGACAAATTCCCATTTCATTTGACATTTTATCCTCAAATGCAAAATGAAAATTATAAATAATCTGCTCGACTCATCCCAAAGACAATCCAGATCGAACCTGTGTAGCTCCCCATCGCCAAGGCCAAAGAGTAGATTCTAAAGGATCTTCTCAAGTCGTCCAAAAGACAATTTACATCGAACCTATTACATTGCTAAATACACAATGTTTCTGAACATATTCGTCAACTAACTAAGAAATAACAATAATAATCTTCCTCGCGACAAATTCCCATTTCATCTGATATTCTACCCTCAAGGGCAAAATGAAAATTATAAATAATCTGCTCGAGTCATCCCAAAGACAGTCGAGATCGAACCTGATATCGGTAAATACAATACGACGTTGTTAAACATAATCGAACAAGTAACTAAGAAATAACAATAGCAATTTCAATAGACAAATTCTCATTTAATCTAACTTCTCGTCGCCAAATGCAAAGAGAGATTTATAAAGGATCTCCTTGAGCCGCACAGAAGACAATCAGAAACTCCTCGTAGATTTAATCGCGAATTTATTCATAACTCTGAAAACTCCGTTGCCAGGATAGGGGAAAGGATAAAAAGTCAAACAAACGGAGAAGTATAGCGAAGTTTGTGATATAGCTTCGGGCGGAGCTTTATTAAACCGATAAATAAACAAAAAGGAAGAGAGAGTTGCCGCAGCGGTGGATTCTTCATCGACTCCTTCTTTGTCGCTCAGATCAATATACAGGGTGTTCCTTACTTGTCCCACAAAATCGTAGAAGCATATGATCCACAAGTGAAAATAAGGAAAAAATGTTACACAAAGTTGCTTGTAAACGCTTTGTTACAAAATTGTAGGTAAATATCGAGCGTAGCCAGAATAGATGTTAACGAATACCGAACTATGTGATACTCCTCTTCCAGGAAACACACGCTGGTGATGTTCTCGTACAGCAGATACCACGCCCAAACGTAATTCGGCGTTTTCTTCGCTTGAAAATAATCTTAGCATTTCGACACGCTGTCTCACACGATACTTCACACGATAACGATGTTCCGCGCCATTTTCTTCTTAATTTTATTTGTAGATTATGCGCCTACGATGTTGCCGGGAAAGTAGGAAACACCCTGTATATCTCAGAATAATAGAACCCGGCACTCACCGCTGGAATCACGTTCTTCCTGGCCTCTCTCCGGTCACTTGCGTCTTGGCCTGATTCTTACACCGTCGTCTTGCCGAATTTCCCGCCGATTTTTCACGTACGCGTACACGATGGCGAAGTGCCGTAAAATTCCAACCACGAACGACCCCCAGTGGCGTCTTTTATTTCGTTTATTTTATTATTAATTAAATTGCAACGAATCGAGGAATTGAGTTGCAACGACACGACTGTTCCACGTTTTAATTTTATTGCCGCGGTTTACTGCAATTACTAGATTGAAATTTGAACGGCAAATTGTAGCTACTTCGTACGCGTGACGAGTATACTCGTCGAAAACGGCTAACTGATTTAAAGAACGCAAGAAGAAGAAGAAGAGGAGGAGAAATTGTACAGTGGGGAGCAAACACGCTATCTGGAGTATGAAAAGTTTGGCAAACTGTCGGATACAGCTGAATATTGGAGCGTGTTCATGGTGTTGGCGTTAACCGAAAGAAATTCACAACTTGGCTCGAATTGTGTATTTATCCAGAATCAACGGTAGCGCAAGTTTCACGAAGCTGTTGGTGGTCGCTGGAATTACACGGCCAGTTAATTTGTCCGTGAAATTCCCCTTTGAGAACCGACCCTTTAGCAATTTCAACCTCAAAACTGTGCTTCGTCGCCTCGCCTGGCACGAGTTTGCGCGAATTCTTCGACTGTGAACGCTCGCTGCGGGCCAGCTGCGCTCGTAACACGCGAAAAACCCCGGTGCAACCGGCTTAAACCTCTGCAATTAGGCTTAGCATACGATTCCAATTGCTGTCCACTCTGACGATTTCCTCTCCCCACAAACATCTTATCAAGAACTGATTAATACTTCGTCTGTTGCGGCGTTTGGATCATCGCGGATGAACACGATGGGAGAAGAACGCAATAGACGCGTCATCGCGTTCAATTTCTCATTTTGATATTATTCTGTGATTAACACGAGAGAATTTTAATATAACGCGATTGAAAATGAAAAGGAACCGCTAGCTTTTGAGATGCGAGTTCGATGATTTGGCGAAATAAATCGTCAAAGAATGAGGCAGTGTCTGCTGCTGGATCGCTTTAAAAATTGTAAATAACTTGAATTTATGTTATAATTACGCGTACCAAGATTTTTAAGACAAAAGAATCTTTCTAGGAATTGTAAAATTCCATTTAGGAATCGCCACTGTTATAGTGATCGATGGATGCAGCTATAAGCAGAAAGCTGAAATTGAAGTAAAAACATCTCAAACACTTAACCAGTTGGCTGTTGCGATGTCTTTGAAAACTTTGAAAAGCGTGTACCTGAGATGTGTGACGAAAAGTAAGCGACGAGTATACTCGTCAAGCAAAGAATACGTGTGATCGTAACGTAGAATTAAGTTAATTGCGGAATTAACGAAACGACTGTCTCATTTCCCAATTTTATTACTGAGAGGGCCAGTCGTAACACAAAATATTGGCGACCATTCTCGTGAAAAATAGCTAACTGGTTAACACAAAATATAATATATTGGCAAAGAAAGAAATTGCAAATCGCAAAGAAGAACCACTTTAACCAGCGCGATTTCAATCTCGATAAATCAAAATCTCTTTAAGCGTACAAAGAGATGGAAAGCATTTAAGCATGAAGCGATTTACTTGGAACGAAAGAAACACTGGGAAATCCTTTATCTCGTTCCGATGCTAAAACCTCAAAGGCGCAACTGAATTAAATGGTCGGCGGCGTTGCTGAAAGCAGCGTAATCTGTAAAACATGAATCACCAGGATTTAAAGCGCGATTACGGTTAAGCCAATAGAATAATCTTCTCAAGAGAGGAATCTTGTGAAAAAAAACCCATGCGTATCCGGAGAATCGCGGAAACCAGTTTGGAGACGATAAGCGAGCGTTCAGACGCGTTCAGAAGTTCACGCGTGGCCCGAACGTCGTTCGCGCGATTTTTGTTTTTAATTTCCACTTTAATTTTCCCGTCTTCGTATCTGTTACTTTTATTTTTATACGATCGTCGTATCGAACGTGGTCGCACCCGGTGTCCGTAGATATCAACGCAGGTGGTAGAAAAGGAACGTTGGATTGGAAATTTGGCGACACGTCAGAAGCATTTCCGACGAAACTCGGATGTGCACCGGCGCACCACGTCTCTCCACGTGACGCTTATTTACATAGATTTGCGATAAAATAATGCGTGGCCGGGTTGCGATAATTGAACGCGCGAGTAAGCGGCCAGTTTCGTATCTCAGCTCGCCTGTCCGAATTTTCCCTATTCAACAAGTATCACGCTGTTATATCGACCTTTTGTTCTTGTAATTTTCATCTCGTATGGAGAAGGCGGACCAGCGTTCGCGTAATATTTGTAATCGCGTTCTCATCAGGCAGTCTCGTAAAATTCCCCATAAAATAGTTTAAAGCGGATCGTTGGCCCTGGACTTCTTTAAACCGCCTTTTGTTTTCGAGGAAATTTATGTCGACGATCGATAATCTGAAAATATTGTCGAGTGTATAGTTATTCGCCGCACTGTATATACCCGCAGCAGACACGCGACCGACGTAATTCAGCAATCGGCCACCGGTGACCTACCGCGTAGAATAAAATAGTACGGTATAAATTTGATCTGGCAAATTATGATCACCGGCCGAAATTCCTCGCTTCAGTCAGCTCGATTCATCGCCGAGCTCTTACACGCTTGTCGGCGGTAACAATTTTCAGCGAGGGAGCACTCATCCTCCTTGGTCGACTGCAATTTCCTCTCTTCCGTGCTTCCCCGTCTTTCGGTATTTCTCTCCTCTCATATTCATTTTTCTCTGCATCTTATCGTCTGCCCAAGCGAATAAGATTCGTCCGTGTAACGTTCTCTGCACATTTTTCTTCCGAATTCCATGTCGTGTAACGTGTACTACTTCGATCGTCCTTTTGTACAGAGTTTAAGCGCACGAGTTGCAGATGCCACGTTTATCGGACTCGATTAACCCAGGCAAAGATGTCGAAGCTTCTTCGGAATTTAAAGAACATTGGAATTTCGCCTGGAAGGAAGGCGACGTAACACGACGGTTTTGGCTTTAAGACGAGGAAACGTCGATAAAGAGCATTGTTTATTCAAGTCTGCTTGTTCTCACAACGATGTTTTATTTAAAAAATTACTAAATTTAGCCGTATGCATATGTAACGCGATGAAGGTAATTTGCATAAAGTTAAATTACGCGGTTAGTAAATTGGCGTTGATCATAGATTGCGAAGACGTATAAAATGTTGGCAAGAAATTTAGACTTAGGAATTTATTTTGTAGGTATAAAAAATCAAGGACAAAGATAGAAGCGTTTGCATGTTTAATATGCAAATGCATAATTACTGTTATTATGAAAGCAAAGTTGTAATGAAATATTTTTGAAGTATTCATGAATCAAAAGTACAAAATCTCAAGCAGCTTTTTAATGTTCTAATTATTACCTTGAAGGGGGCTTAACTCGTATAAATGTTAATTTCAACGATATTTTCCTGTGGCACTGCCTCAATTTAGCAAAGTTCATGAACATGTACAAAATAATAAAAATTGCAAAGCAAGTTCTCTGCGATATGTTCTACTTTACAGCCACTAAAAATGTTCATACTTGAGACCTAAATTAATTCCAAAATGTATCTACGTATCGCTGCAGAAAAACAAAAATCGAGCATACTTTGTGGGCAAATCTAAATACGAAACTCTTGTGAAATGAAACAAATAATTGAAAATTGACAGTAATTTCAAGAATTCCAATATTTAAAACACAATATCAATTAGTTGTCAAATTTAACATATCCCATGAATAAGGAAATCTTTTTCCTGTTTTTACATGTATAGTTTCTCATTTGTTGTTACTCATGTTCTATGTATGTGAATCACTTTATTCAACAAATTATTTCAATGCCAATTATCATCAATAATATGAAAAACCCTTCTTAATCTGGTTTTACAATACAAACAAATTAATCAAATACAGAATACAGATTAATATCCAAATTCTTTTTCTTGTTTTTACATGTATAGTTTCTCATTTGTTGTTACTCATNGTTCTATGTATGTGAATCACTTTATTCAACAAATTATTTCAGTGCCAATTATTATCAATAATATGAAAGCTCTTCTTAATCTGGTTTTATAATACAAACAAATTGATCAAATACAAAATACAGATTAATATCCAAATTCTTTTTCTTGTTTTTACATGTAAAGTTTCTCATTTGTTGTTACTCATGTTCTATGTATGTGAATCACTTCATTCAACAAATTATTTCAATGCCAATTATCATCAATAATATGAAAAACCCTTCTTAATCTGGTTTTACAATACAAACAAATTAATCAAATACAAAATACAGTTTAATATCCAAATTCTTTTTCTTGTTTTTACATGTATAGTTTCTCATTTGTTGTTACTTATGTTCTATGTATGTGAATCACTTCATTCAACAAATTATTTCAATGCCAATTATCATCAATAATATGAAAAACCCTTCTTAATCTGGTTTTACAATACAAACAAATTAATCAAATACAAAATACAGTTTAATATCCAAATTCTTTTTCTTGTTTTTACATGTATAGTTTCTCATCTGTTGTTACTCATGTTCTGTGTATGTGAATCACCTCATTCAACAAATTATTTCAATGCCAATTATCATCAATAATATGAAAAGCTCTTCTTAATCTGGTTTTATAATACAAACAAATTAATCAAATACAGAATACAGATTAATATCCAAATTCTTTTTCTTGTTTTTACATGTATAGTTTCTCATCTGTTGTTACTCATGTTCTATGTATGTGAATCACTTCATTCAACAAATTATTTCAATGCCAATTATCATCAATAATATGAAAGCTCTTCTTAATCTGGTTTTACAATACAAACAAATTAATCAAATAGAAAATACAGATTAATATCCAAATTCTTTTTCTTGTTTTTACATGTATAGTTTCTCATTTGTTGTCACTCATGTTCTATGTATGTGAATCACTTCATTCAACAAATTATTTCAATGCTAATTATCATCAATAATATGAAAGCTCTTCTTAATCTGGTTTTACAATACAAACAAATTAATCAAATACAGAATACAGATTAATATCCAAATTCTTTTTCTTGTTTTTACATGTATAGTTTCTCATTTGT